>NW_021636403.1:0-153053 GCF_004799145.2 Neltuma alba | reverse complement strand
CCTCCTTGTGCTCCTGTCGCGATTTTCAACCTCTTCATCTTATCCAAAAGCGAAGCCCACTTGTGTTTGATGCAGATACAGTTACAGGCTTACCCAATTCACTCACTATGATTCTCTCGTCGACTTCTTCTGAGAAACCCATGATGGGAACTATGTTGGGGTGTTGTGCTAATGAGAGCTGTTTTATCATAGAAAAGAACACAAAGTTCTGCGTTGCTCAGAACAAGTCAAGGGTGAATCCTTTTGACTGCTGCGAGCTTGTCTTGGTCTGAGTAATCTTGCGTACACAGTTTCGAGTCAGACCTTGTCGACGATTCTCCGGTGGTTGAAGCCTCTGTTTTGGCGTCGATGTTGCTAGGTATGAACAAGCACAGATTTTTACAGGGAGTGCTTCTTTGGATTCTGCTGCAGTTTCTTTTTTGCAGGCAAGGAATAGGATTATGGCGAGGGATGACAATGGATATTGACAGACTAAGCAAAGACCAAATCATAATCAATATGGTTAGGAGTAAGAAGATTCATTTTTGTGAATTGTGAAGAAGAAGAAAAAGGAGAGAGAAGGAAAGGAGGTGGAAAATGCAGTGGGTTTGTCAAAGAGGCAAGAAAAAGTGGAGTATCCGTATATGAGAGTCTAACAAAAGTTGGTGTGAGATTGAGGCTTTGAATTTGAAGACAACAGAACACCACTTGTCTCGGTTCAAAGCACAACAGTGGAGATGTTTAGACGTCCAAGCAAAAATTTTAACGGCGTTAACAGTCGTTTAACTGCAGGGACTAATGGATCTAACGGTAGAAAAGTTGACAAACAAATTTAACAAACTTTTTTTGGGTTAAAAAAAGAAGGTAACATCTTGATGCATTTATAAGTGAGACCTGCTATTGGGGATTAAAAAACACAAAGCCACTGCTGAGAATAGCTATTAAATGTGCACCAAAGAAATAAGTTCAAGAAAAACAGGCTGAGAATAAAAACAAATGGTACATAAAATGGGCAGCCTGGATTTTATAGTTTTATTATATAATTTAGGGAAAATTTTGATTAAGGACCGCTGGTGGGAATTAATTTCAAACAGCTCCAAAAAAAAAAATCTAAAATTTCAGTTAAGGATTCTGAAATTTCACTGAATAACCCAGGGGACAAACTAAAATTAATTGCTGAAGCCATTTTACTGAAATGCCATGCGAACTGCATCTGTTGAAAAAGAAGAAGAAAGAGGGAAAAAGAAGAGCTTGGTGAGTGGGGTAAATCATTTTTTCCAAAATTTTCGTTCTATTGAGCATAGCTGGGCTGTGATAGTTGAATAATGTAGAAATGAGCATTTAAATGTATGGGTAAGTAAGTAGTAAGTGAGAAAAAATCTAATATAGCTTTTAAGTTTAGAGAGAGATTGTTATCTTCTTCTTCTTTGAAGTTAATAAACATAAGGTGTTAGTGATTTTTGAAAAGTGGGTGAAAATGAGTGAACACTAACTGTAATACGTTGTTAAAGGAACTTAGGAAGGGAGAACTAAAAGAAAAATGGGTGAATGTACTGAAATGGGTGATATGAAAATGAAATGTGCATAAAAATAGTAACTTGCAGTTGTAAAAATATGTATTCGGATTGTAAATTTGCAAATTGGAGTTGTGCAGGAAAATGACAATTTAATGTTATGAAAACCGGTATTTCTATTGTAAACCCGCAAATTCCTATTGTTAACGCATACTGTCTATTATTATTGAAAGTTCATTGAAATTGATAGTTGAATGATGTGCAATAACGGATTATAAATGGTTATTAGTGGGGAAACAACTATTTTGCAGAAGTATGAGTTGATTAAGTGCTTATCTATGAATGCATTATTTTTAGATTTTAATCTTGTACTCCACTGTGTCCCTTATTTGATGGTTCTTAATGTTATACAATAGGAAGAACTCAGTTCCCTAAGGTCAAACTTGCTGTGACGACTCATTACTCATGCAAGAAATACACGGTTGGCAGCTGTTGTACAACTACTTGCAAAGATACAAACACAACCAAGAGAAAATTGAAGAGGGATCTGTCAGCTCAAGATGTCTTTTATGTTAGCAAAGGATGTGTCAATTTTTATGCGTAAGGATTACCCACAATTTCATTTTCAGTGCAATGAACTATATATTATGTGTTTATTACATGTCTACTAATGATAATGTATTCCCCCCACAAATTTCATACTTTGAGTGTAAATGTTAACTACTGGAATTAGGGAATTTGTAACAATAATAGCTAAGTTTACAACAGGGACTCCTATTTTTGCAAGTGGTTTTTTAAAATATAACTGAACCATCACGCTAGAGTCTGTCAAGTGTGTTCACGATTAGGTTCAGACAATTTGCAAAAAGCGTTGGGAAATTTAGAACAGGAACTCGTGTATTCGTAAATGGACTTACGTAACTGGCAACAGGAGTTAGGGAATGTGCTAAAATAATACATGCGTTACAACAAGAATTAGAGAATTTGCAAAAACAATACATTAATTAACAACAGAAATACATTCATTCACAAATGGACAAAATCTTTCATACATTTATAATTTTACCAGCCAATTTTAGCACAGAATTTGGGATAGCTTGTTGTCACGTACAGTCAAGAAATATTTCAACTATCAATTCATTATACGAAAAAGATTACAACCCACCACCAAATATGTCCACTTACTCTCGTGTACTGTCCAACTGTGATGCTTGTCTCAAGTCTTTCTCATTGTTGCAAACATAAACATGCCAACTATTATCGTTGTACTTAATTAATTGTCCTACTTCAATATCATCGATAAGGTCCAAAAATATTTTCCTGTTCAAACTAACTGTATACTTCATTTTATATTGACCACTGCTTAGCCAAACATCATTTGCTACCATGCTTTGTAGTTCTTCATACATTATCCCTTTTCTGATCAATCTTCTACTTATAATACTCTTTTCATATACTAATTTTCCTTCTAAGGTCTTCACAAATTCCCCTCCCATATCGAAGATGCAAAATAGTTGTTTTCCGCCACCAGTAGCCATTTATAATCAGTTGCTGCATATCATTCAACTATCAACTTCAATCAACTTTCAATAATAATAGACAGTATGCATTAACAACAGGAATTTACGGGTTTACAACAGAAATACCGGTTTTCATAACATTAAATTGTCATTTTCCTGCACAACTTCAATTTGCAAATTTACAATCCGAATACATATTTTCACAACTGCAAGTTACCATTTTTCTGCACATTTCATTTTCATATCACCCATTTTAGCACATTCACCTATTTTTCTTTCAATTCTCCCTTCCTAAGTTCCTTCAACAACGTATTACAGTCAGTGTTCACCCATTCTCACCCACTTTTCAAAAATCACTAACACCTCATGTTTATTATCTTCAAAGAAGAAGAAGATAACAATCTCTCTCTAAAGAAAAAGAAGATAACAATATCTCTCTAAACTTAAAAGCTGTATCAGATATTTTCTCCCTTACTACCTACTTACCCATGTATTTAAACACTCCTTTCTACATTATTCAACTATCACAACCCAATTATGCTCAACAGAACGAAAATTTTGGGAATTTCCTCTTTCTTCTTCTTTTTCAGCAGATGCAGTTCGCAGGGCATTTCAGTAAAATGGCTTCAGTAATTAATTTCAGTTTGCCTCCTAGTCCTTCAGTGAAATTTCAGAATCCTTAACTGAAATTTCAAATTTTTTTGGGGACTGTTTGAAATTAATTCCCATCTACGGTCCTTAATTGAAATTTTCCCTATAATTTATATAACTAATTTTGATTATGAAATATACTAATTATTGATAAAAAAAATCATAAAGACAATTTATGAAAATCATACACAAAGATAGTATGGAGTTTTTCAAGACCAAATAATCTAAGAAATGTTATAAAACAAAAAAGATGAAAATACAAAGACAAAAATAAGAAAAGATAAACATTGAATCACTGCTAGTCCTATCCTCCTGCCCCAATTCTCCTATCTGAAGCTTAGGTTTGAGAGCTTAAAATCATGGTTTTTTTTTTTGTCTTCTGCAAGCTTTTCTCTACCTACTGATATAGAAGTAAAAATGTTAAACTGAAACTCGCCTAAAGAACAAGGTAATTTAAAATTAACAATAATGAACTCTTCTTCCCCCTTGAAACTAAAATGTTAATCAAATATGACTCTTAAAAAGTTAAAGAGAAAATTAATCTTTTGGTCTTGTAAGTTTTAACTCAGTTGTGACTCAATCTTTTAATTATGACTCGATGTAACTAAATCCCTAAACTTGTAACTAGCTTAAAACTCAATCTTTAATATTTACTGCATTTAAAAATTATATCACCTATAAGTCAAACTGAGTCATCCAACCTGTCATGAATAAGCTGCCATATAAGAGCCACATCAGCATAAGGAGAGAAAGGGGAAAAGCCTGGGCAATCAACGATGCCAAAGAAAAGGCCAGTGCTGGAGAAGACAACCCAATTTTGACACCAAAACAGTTGTCCTCAATGACACACTCACCAAATACATGAGTCTCGAGTACATTAACAAAATCATTAATTCGTTTTCTCTAATTGAATTCCATCTTCTGTGCTTGATGCTTAAAATCACACTGTGCCCACCCATTGTATAGTGACCCACAAACAAGTGACCCACAGATTGAAAATACGTGCTTCGAAGTCACTCCATAAGGACAACTATTACATTCCAAACATTTTTTTCGTTACTCATTCATCCTATGACTATGCAAAACAATAGGAAAAAAAAAAAAAGGTCCGAGATAGTGGAGGAGGAGGATTCTTATTAGTGAGCTATTGTGTTCAAGGGAAAATTGCACCAAAGTCCCACCCAAGAGCATTAAATACAAAAACGTTCTTTGAAATTATCAAATTATTCTGAAGTCTCAAAGGACCTTATTATAAAATAATTCATTTGTTTAATTACCAAATTGCTTTTTTTTTTTTTAAGTTTGCATTGATAACTAAAAGAGTAGTTATTGACAATTTAAGGTGTAAAGATTGACAATTATCGCTGCAGGTATTGACAACTTATGCATTACATTTTGTGATGTGCTGAGAAAATATGTTGTCAATACCTGTCACGATAGTTGTCAATACTTACACCTTAAGTTGTCAATGACTGTTCTTTTAATTGTCAATGCAAACTTAATAAAAAAAAGGGCAAGTTAGTAATTAAATAAATAAAATTTATTACAATGAGGTCTCTTGAGACTTTAAAATAATTTAATGATTTTAAGAGATTTTTTTATATTTAATTTCCTTGAGTGAGACTTTATTGCAATTTTCCCTATGTTCAATTTCAATTGTTCTTATATCTAAAGCATCATTAAAGGATGGCTGTTGTCACGACAGAGAACATCTATGCATGTGAAGTCCCACATCGGCTGGAGAGGGGAATGAAGCATGCCTTATAAGAGTGCAGATACCTCTCCCTCGCAGACGCGTTTTTTGGGTGGTTATGGCTTCACCCAGGGGAACAAAACCGTGAGGTGGCTACGACTGCACCAAAACGGATAATATCCACGAGCGACACCCTAGGGTGGCTACAGCTGCACTCCATTGAGGATAACTGTTTTAATATTGGAATTGGGTTGTCTTCCCTGGCAACGGCCTCTTTTTGGGATCGTTGATTACCCAGGCTTTTCCCCCTTCTCTCCTTATACTGATGTGGCTCTTATATGGCAGCTCATTCATGCCATGTTGGATGAGTCATTTTGAGTTATAGGTGATAAGGATATAATTTTTAAATGGAGTAAATATTAAGTACTAGGTTTTAAGCGAGTTAAAAGTTCAGGGACTGATTTATACCGAGTCATAATGAAGGAACTGAGTCACATCTGAGTTAAAACTTAATCTTATTACAAACAACTAATTTAATTAATTTTTTTAATATTCATAAATTAATTATTTAGCTTCTATATGAGTAGGATAGTATTAAGGATGAATACAAAATTCAGAAAAGAAAAAGGAGAGTTAAAAAAAAAAAAGAGACACTAAAACTTGAGGATAATTCGTCCTCACTTTGGCAAGGAGACGTGATATCATCTTCACTCATCAGAGAGCGTTCTATCGCCCCCCGCTGAGGCGATGATGCCGGCCGATCCGTACGGTCCATTTTCTGTCAGCTGCCACCGCAACTGTTTGAATCTTTATGCCTGCAAATGAGAGGCGTATTGAGTTATGCAATCATCCATTTTGGGGCAAATCCAACATAAAGATGAAAGCAAGAGATTTGAGAGGAAGTTAATTACCTGTGTGTCGAGGTGGGAAGGATGAGAGATTAATCTTATTTACCAAGGTGATCGGAAGAAGAAAGACATATAAGAGGCTTTTGCTGCTTCTAGATCTCACCCCTTCAGAATTTTCTTCAGAAATTAATGATCCTGTGAAGAAGGCTTGGTGAAAAGTAGCTACCCGGCTGGGCAAGTAGGCTGAGAAAAAAAATGTTCAACCCAATCCAAAGAAAAAAAAATCGACTTGAAAAAATGGATATTTTTGAGTTGGGCTAAACATAGCCATGACAAGGCCATGGGCAAGATATGCCGCCCCTACCTATTCGGCTTAGCCCAAAAAATATGTATTATAATGTATAATATATTATGATATTGTATTTAACCATTATTTTGGACCAAAAACACAATTATGTTCCCTGCACGCCTTGAAATTGTCTTAATAACGGTTTTTAAGTTGTGACTAAAACGGTGAATTACTCATAAGATAGTCTGCAGCGGAAATTAATATACTAACGTATCAATCGAATTAGAAAATTGGGATTTTAACGGCTGGGTAAATGATGGATATTGTTGCTGGCCAAAAAAAAAACGATACATATTGTTGATATTTTTTGTTTCTTTGAAACAAGACAATGTCAGCAATAAATATATAGCAAAAAAATATTACTACATTCGGTTCTTAATATAAGAGCTTGTTTGATTTTTATTTTGGTCCTAAATATAAGATTTCAGTCTATTTTGTCTCTCATATTCATTTTTTTTTCAAGAGAGTCCTTGTAATAATGGTAGTTCTAGCAATACATTTGATTAACAAGGATATTTTAGAAAAAAAACAACACTTATTTATTATAAATAACTAACTTAACTAGTTTTTTTAATTTACCCAAATTAATCAATTGACTCTTATATTAAGGATTGGAGGTAGTATATTATAAGCATGGAATATATTTTTCAGTTATTATTAGAAACTGTTTTCTTCATATGATATATCAAAGTGTTACTACTTGGGCAAGGAAGCTCGTCTCATTCAGCCCGCTTTTGCCCAATCCGAAATGTTTAGGAATTCTATGCATAGGGCTAGACAACAAGTTACAAAATGCAGCTTGCTCATCTTTTAGACTAGGCATCAAGCAACGGTTCAATGTTATTGCATTGAGGCATTTGATAGGTCAGTGAGGGATGATCTTATGCACTATAATTATCCTTTTAGAGGCAAGCATGTTTTGATGGCTATTGACTTTTGTCAAATCCTTCCAGTTATTCCTAAAGGTTCACGAGCCAATGTTGTTAATGCATGTATTAACTCTTTATATTTATGAGATTATAGCATCATATTTCAATTGACACAGAATATGCGATTGCCCTTAACATCAACAAATTAAATGAAGATTGTAGTCAGTTATAACATTTTGAACAATGGTTTTTGGATGTTGATGATGGTAAGTTAGGCATGCCCCATGATGACACAACAGAGATAGAAATGCTTCGTGAATTATTGTTGCAAAATTACACAAATCCTGCAACTATATATCCCAATTTGTTGGAGAATTTGACTAATAGTGATTATTTTATTAACATGGCTATTCTATCTTTAACAATTGAAGTTGTTAGTCACATGAACGAATTTATGTGTTCTATAATTCCTAGTGATTATGTTGAATATTTTAACTGTGACTTTGTTTGTAAATCATTGCAGGATAGTGATGGTTTTGCAAACCTTCATATAACAGAGTTCTTGAGTACCATTTCCAGCTCTGGGTTACCCAGACATAAGTTGACATTGAAAGTTGGAGCACTTGTCATGTCGTCGAGGAATATTGATCAAACCTCTGGACTATGCATGGGACAAGATTAATGATAACTCATTTAACATTGGATGGTTCAAAGCCAATGAGAAGGTTCTAATTTATCATATGGACATAAATCCTTCTAATAGTCTTTTGCCATTTCGAATGAATAGATATAGGAGGCAGTTCCCAATTGCATTATCATTTACAGTGACTATAAATAAAAGTTAGGACTAATTATTACGCTTTGTAGGTTTATACCTACCAAAGCCTGTGTTCACACATGGGCAACTATATGCTGCTCTTTTAAGAGTTAAGTCAATTGACATTCTAAAGATTCTGTTGCATGACAGTCAAAATAAAAATGCGAAAACAACCAACAGTGTTGTTTATAGGAAGGTTTTTCGAAATGTTATTGTGGGAGTTTGAGTTGCTATCATTTGGTGAATTGTTTGAAGTGGAATTTTTTTTTTTAACTTATGACACACATTTATTGTTGCTACGTATCCACTCATTTATTTGGATTGCTCTTTTTAATTGTTAGGTGAACTATTATAACTAACTTGTGTTTATTTTTTTCAGCTTTAGAAATGTGAAGCTAACGCATTCTGCGCATCGTCTGGGGTAGCACATTAGTTTCTCAAACAGTTTGATCGAAGACCTTCATAAAATCCATGAAGGATCCATAAAGATTATTCCGAAATGAAGCAGATCAAAGAGACTAGGATGTCGTGGATCAGCTGAAATGGTTCTGAAGGTGGGTTTAAAGCTCGATTGTCACACTATCAGTGAATCACGCCGAAGTGTCGAACTGTCGAAGCTTGAAGGAAGGAAGCACAGAGGAGTTGAGGATGTTACCAACTATGTGATGACAGTGCGAGAGCAAGAAGTCTGAAGAGGCAAGGAACGACCGAGCTCAGCGGGAAAGAAATGGAAAAGATAAAGGTCATTCTTGGGTAGTTGAAGATGGAGGTTGGTAGCCGCCGCCGCCTCCCTCTTTGCCGTTGGTCTTGTTCTTGACACCGCCACCAGGTGAGTGCTCACTCTCAGTTAGGCTCCGCATAGCGGCGATAGTGGTGGGGTGTGAACTGGCTGGAAGAAAAGAATGGAAGGGGCAAAAATGGGTCAGGATGGCATGGAATTGATTTCTTTGGGGGTAAGATGGAAATCATTTCCATCCATTTTGATGGGGTTGGAATTGAAATATTTTTCAATTCCATCGTAACAAATAAATATTGGGATGGAAATTAATTCCATTTTTATTTCCGCCACCCCTTTAATTCTATTGTACCAAACGTGACAACAAAGTTTATGGTAGGTAATTTTGCTCTTATAAGAAAAAGAACACAAGTTTAAATCTCGAGAAACATATTTATTGTGAGAGTTTTAACCTTAACACTCTTGACTGATAGAGCTTAATCTTAAACTCAAAGTGATTGTTATTAAAAAAAAAAAAGAATGATTTTGCCCACGTTTCCAAGATTGCTAGCTTGACCGCTTGTTTACTCGTGTGAAAAAATCAATCATAGAAAATTAAGGATTATGCACTAACCAAGTTCACACACAAACAAACACACATTTCCAATAAATAATAGTAACAATACTTTAATGATTTCTTGAACTAAAGTACTCCTCTGGTCCTATTTATAAGGCAGAGAGAGAAGGTTTTTTTTTGATTCTATTTATAAGTCACTTCATTAAATTTTCAATGTGAATGTACTACTTTGTCCTTCAATTATTACAGTGTAAGTAGTTATCTTTTTTGAAAGGAGTATATATTAAATAGGGGTAAAGTTAGAAAGTTGCTATATTTTAATGGAGAGTTAATACAGTTTAAGGTTTTCCTTAGTCTGTGTGAAACATGTTAGAAGTGCTTTATAAATAGGACCAGAGGAGTAATACTAATTGCTTGTCTCCTCTTTATGCCTACTATCCTTGTCATGCGATGCAGACATCCAACAAACCATCATGTTCATTAAAAAAATATTATTCTGAAGATTGTGATTAAATTATCTTCTTAATTGCCCGTGATTAACGCTGATGATCTCTTTAATAAATCTGAAAGAGTTGTTAGACAAATTTATCAAACTCTCTTTTTCCTTTGGTGGTCAAAAAAGCCAACATCTTTGTGCAATTATAAACGGGACGCGTTATGGGGACTTAAAAAAGAAAAGAAAAAGGAAGTGCTCATCTGACTCAGATTCAAAGCACATATAAAAGCAAATTAAATTAGAAAAATAAAAAATTGAAATTACCAAATGACAAATCAGATTTGGTTTTCACATTGTAATAGGTTTTCTTATTTTCACATTGTAATAGGTTTTGACAATACTTAATTTATAAATAACAACATATTTTTATAAGAATTTTTTATTTGAGATTTGTAAATAACAATATATTTTTATCAGCAGTATGGAAAACACAACGGTTAGTATAGGCTGAGAGATCTTTCTTTGAACTTAACATTAATTTTTTATTTTATTTTGCATAATAGTAAAGTATAATTTTAGTTATTTAATTTTACATAATGTTCCAATTTAATTCTTTAACTTTAAAAAATATATTTTTAGCCTTTTAACCTTAAAACTATTAAACAAAACATGATGATATAAATATCCTAAATGTTTTTTTTATACAATATAAAGATCCTAAATGTTAAAAAAACATTCTCAATTCTAGTTTATGTTGTTCTTCTATTATTGTACTTTGAACTTTTATTTTTTACTTAATATCATTTTGCCTTTATTTCAAATAAAAAAAAGCCTTTGCCCAAAGAAAAAAAGCCACCGACACGAAGATTTTACCTTATCCAATCGAACTCCTTTTTTTAGCCTGAATTGAATCTTTTTTATATTGTTTTTGAGTAGTTTGATCCTGTGAGGGAATGGAAATGAGTTGTTTTTAACGTCATCTTCACTCTACACAATATCTGAACTTCTCATATCGAGTTCTGCATACAAGATCTGATTAATTATTTTTTTAAAATTAATTAAGTCAGTCATGTATTATAAAAGGTGTGATCCACGTTTTCTAAATATCCTTATTTTTGGTCACCATGCGTACATAAAAAATGTATTACATTTTAATTGAAAAATTATAATTATAAAAAATGATTGAGGACGGTATGAGGGAAAAAGTTAAAAGGGATCAACGCGTGGGGCCCCATTCAGAACACGAAACGGGGAAACTCCTTTCCTAGCAATCGATGACATTGATTTGACTCCGCTTTAATTGCCATAATTAAAAGGGAACTGCGTTGTGGGATCGGTAATTTGCTGGTGAATTAATTAGCCATGGCGTCGTGTTTGGCTTCTGCGTCCTCCAAATTCAAATACGACGTGTTCATAACTCTGAGAGATCCCAAGGGCTGTGTAAAAGGCTATGTCGTGAACAAATTGAGAGATGCTGGAATCAGAGCTTTCGTCGACGACGAAGAAGAAGAAGTGTTTTCCGTACAGGAGGCCGTATCAGGGTCAATGATTGTCATGGTTTTGTTCACGCCGGAGTTCCTCAAGTCGAAGAAGTGTCTCAAGAGACTGGTGGCCAGGACTATGTGGTGGAATGACAACGCGATGCCTGTATTCTGTGGAGTAAGCCGGCGGCAAGTGCATGACGAGATGGTGGCTTTGGCTCCCAGATTTGACCTCACGGGAGTTGCTTCCCGACCTGGCTTCAAACTCTCCGTTGATTCCGGGTAATAAATTATCCCCTTTTGCTCCTCCATTTTTTCCCTTTCATCAATTTTTTTTATAAGAAATACTAATTATTAAAATTACGTAGTTTAAAGAGAAAGCTAATTTAAAAATCCTTATAGCAGCGAGGTTCAGAGTGAGAATTGTTTCTTATCGAACTCATAGCGGTAGTTAGAGCACACTGCCTTGCAGTTATGCACTCATCACCCTTAAGTGAGAACTGCTGGGTTGTCATTGAAGTTCTGAGCCAGAGCACTCACCACCCGTTCTTAATGGAGGCTCTGTTTTTTGTGTTGGAAACAGAGCCAAACAGAGTAGTCTATTAAAAAAAGTACTTATCTCACATTGAAGATGAAAACTTAAGTTTGCAGAAGCACGAGTTTGGCTTTGTGATTAGGGAAAGGGAAGGTGGTATGGAGAGATGGGAGGGAATCGTGAGCCACTTACGTGTCGGGAGAATGTTGGGGATGGAGTGGAGTTGATGGTCAGCAATGGTTAAAGAGAGAGGAGAGCTTTAGAGTGGTCAACGGAAATTTTTACCACCGTTAGTTTATATTTAACAGGAAAGATTAATGGATGTAATGATGAAAAGTTATAGGATTCAACAAAATAGAAAAAAATTGAGCAACTTGGCTCAAAATCAAAGAAAACTATAAATTCCTTCAAATTAATTTTTCATAGTTTAAATTTAATCAAAAATAATAAATATATAAGGTATATATATATTTTTTCAATTATACCTCCATATATAAAAAGATTGATAAATAATGAGTAAAAATTTATTGTAAAGAAATAATAGTTGACATATATTTAATAGGGTAAAAATAAAAAAAAACAGTTTAAAATTTTAAACAAAAAGATTTGTTTCTTGTATTTAGAAATATTATTATAAGAGATATTAAATACTTCTCTAATCTTTAATATAAAACTCATTTAACTAGATTAAGGAAATTAGATAAATTAGTTAATTATAAAAAATGTGACACATTTTTTCTAAAATACCATTATCATCCTTTTTAATACCATATCTTCCTCTTTTACTTGATTATAGTTGATGACGTATCTACAGGGATAATTTAAAGAAAATGGATAAACATGAGAAATGGGTCTTATATTTAGGATAAAAACTAACTTAATAATTGGGTTCTATATTAAGGACCCAAAGAGTATCAAGTAGCTTGGAAGCACTCTCTCTCAGTAATATACTTTGTATTTTTCCCGTTCTTGGACGTTAAGCAAGCTACCTAAAATTAATCTACCCCCACGGTCTTCCTTTTAGTGTTCTATTTGTGCTCCCCATAGCTTTCAAACTTGAAGATGAAAGCATTCTACTCTACCTCTGTATCTAGACATTCCTGCCAATGCTAATCCTTGTTAACTATCAATATTGTCATTGCTCTATCTATGATTTTATCAGTCATGATATCCTTCTTAAATGTGTAGGTCAATTAGTTATAGTGTTCTATAAATATTACCAAATAGCGAAGTTGATTTCTTGATCAGTTTGCTAAATCAAGAAGCAATAGATAGAGTAAGGAGTGAAGAGTGACAAAAAATTTATCGTGATTTGATCCACCGCTTCTCTGTCCAGTCCCCTTACAACTAAAAGTTTCTCGTTCTAACCTGCAGCACAATGTTAGATCTCTAGCTAACATCAAAATATAGGAATTTCATAGCTCACTTACAACTAGCTAACTCAAATCTCATAGGCAATCAAAGCCTGACAATAGCAGCAACAACAAGCTCTCTTGTCCAGGGGGTTTAAGCAAGCTAACCCATTACACAGAGCACTGTAAGTATTTTCAATAAAGCTTTGACACAAACCCTAACTTGGATTGTGTTACCAAGAAAGCTTAAATGCAGAACACTTTTGGTCACTCATTAAAGCCCATAGGGTCTTCTATATGATTCTTCATATCTTCATGCACTTAACCCTCACACATGATTAGATCTCACTAGGGAGATGATCAAGTCGCAGCTCTCACTAGAGGGAGAAACCTTCTCAAAAAAATAATTCAAATATAGAAGGCCAACATTTCTTTTACACACACGCATAGTTTCATAACACATACCTCTATGTGCTTTTAATCTAATGTTACCCTGCCAATTGTGACAGGAATGAATTCAGTAGCTGCATGTCAAACTTGGGTTTTTCCATGTTGCACGATGAGTCATTTCATGACCTTCCATGCTATCAAGTAGGGTTACCACTTCGTGTGAGAGAATTGCTTAATATTTTGGGGTTGAAATACATTTTGTCGGATGATACAATCATAGTTGGAATCTGGGGAGATGGAGGTATTGGTAAAACAACGATTGCCAAAGCTATTTATGATAGAATCGGTGGCAATTTTGATGGTAAAAGTTTCCTTTCAAATATTAAGGATGTGTGGAAGGAAGGTAACGGTGAAATTCTCCTAAAAAATCAACTTATTTTAGATATTTCTGAAACTAAACTTGATAAGACAGATGATGTTGTGATGCATGAACTAATGATGCAAGAACTCAGTGGAAGAAGAGTCCTAGTGGTACTTGATGATGTCAATTGTGAATTTCAACTCAAGGAATTGTGCGGAAATGTGAAGTGGTGTGGTAAAGGGAGCTTGATATTCATTACAGCAAGAAATAAGGCTATCTTAGATGCCTTTGCTGACATATCATATGGAATGAAAAGGTTAAACAGAAAGGAGTCTCTTAAACTTTTTTGCTTGCATGCATTTAAGAAATTTACTCCAACAAATGATTTTGAGGATTTTTCAGAGCAAGTCATTGGATACTGTGAAGGACTACCCTTGGCTCTCGAAGTCTTTGGCTCTCTTTTGCATAATAGGACGAAAAATGAGTGGGAAAAAATGATGAATAACATGGGAGGAATTTCTTGTGGTCCAATGCAAAAGAAGCTCAAAATTAGTTGTGAGTTATTAACTGATATAGAGAAAGATATATTTTTTAATATAGCTTCTTTTTATGTGGGTCAGAGTAAACACCATGTTACACAATTGTTAAAAAGCTCAAGACTTCCTGCCGAAACGGGAATGTCAGTAATCATTGAGCGTAATCTTGTAAAGGTCATGAATGACAAGCTTTATGTTCATGATTTGCTACAAGAGATGGGAAAGGAAATCAGTCATAGTAAGCCGAAGTTCATATATAACTATGACGTATTCTTAAGTTTTAGAGGTGACGACACACGCAAATCTTTCACTTCTCATCTTTGCAGTGCTTTAAAGCAAGCAGGTATTGAGGTCTACATGGATGAGGAAAGAATTGAAAAGGGAGAAAATATTTCATCTTCATTATTGGAAGCAATTGAAAGTTCAAGAATTTCAATTATTATATTCTCAAAGAATTATGCTGGCTCTAGTTGGTGCTTACAAGAATTAGAGAAAGTCATGGAGTGTTACAAAACAACTCATCAAGAGGTTTTACCTATATTTTTTGATGTGCGACCTTTTGAAGTTCGTAAACAACAAAACGCTTTTGGAAAAGCATGGGAAAGACTTATTAAGAGAACTTCAAGTGGCAAAATGAAGAAATTGACAACCAATGTAAAAAGAGCCCTTACAGAAGCTGCCAATTTATCTGGGTGGGACATGCATAACTACAGGTATTTTTAATCTTTTTACTCATTGCTATTTATAATGGTCGAATTCCTTAAGTTCCTTTTTTACTTTTTCATAGCAAGTTTGAGTTCCTTTTGGTGATATGAGTTTCATCTAAAATAGTCTCGTATTATGCGTGTGTATAGAAAGGGGGAGGGGAACTATATGGTTTCAACATGGGAATTATAAACCACAATGATGAAACTGCTTTTACTTATCTATCTCCAAATAATTAAAAATCACAAGAGCATCGCATAAAATATCCCAAGGAAAATTAGCTACCACTACGTCACAAGCTTTTGTATAACTTTGTTTTTTGTTCAAATCGGTAATTTGTTGAAAACAAATGCCTCTATAACGATTTTGATTTAATAATCATAAATCAGGTGGAATTATCATCAGCATTTATACTTGAGTAATTCGTCAACAACAGTATATGAAAGAAAAATTGGAATAATCCTGTAATACAATATTTACTTAACGTAGGTTGTTGTATGTTAATTGACATAGATAAGTGGCCAACCACAGGGCCTGCCAATACACAGGCTTATCCTTTTATAATCAAATGCTTATTTTTTTTTTGTTAAATATATTCTATGCAACCAAATTTTCTTTAATTTGTAAAGGTAAAATCAAATTCTTTGACGAAGTTTGGTTCATGTCAGACTTGTAATATTTTCTAATTAAAATTATATAGACCATATCAACACTGTCTTATTTTGGCTTCAGTGTTATCTAACTTCTTATTGTTGCCAGAACTGAAGTCGAATTAATTGGCCATGTTACTGAAACTGTTAGAATGAAGATAGGTGACAACAAATGCCTGTTTGTTGCTCACCATCCAGTGGGATTGAAGTCTCGCGTGCAAGATATCATCCAATTGCTAAGTAGTAAATCAAATGAGGTTATCATTTCAGGGATTTGGGGAATGGGGGGTGTTGGCAAGACAACAATTGCTAAAGCCATCTATAATGAAGTTGGTCAAAGTTTTGACGGAAAGTGCTTCCTTGCAAATGTTAGGGAAGTTTGGAAGCAAGATAATGGTCCGGTTTACTTGCAAGAACAACTTCTTTCAAGTATCTTAAAATCAAGAAGGATGACACTACCTGATGTAGAAATGGGAAAAACTCTAGTAAAGGAAATCCTTTGTAAGAAAAAAGTGATTGTTGTACTTGATGATATGAACAATGAAGACCAACTAAAAGCTCTGTGCGGAAGTCTTGAGTGGTTTGGTCAAGGTAGTAGAATCATTATCACTACTAGAGATCAACATTTACTTAACGTCTTAAGAGTGATTCATGTATATAGTGTGAAAGAATTGGATGACAACGAATCTCTTGAACTTTTTAGTTGGCATGCATTTAAGCAAGCAATACCTGAACAAGATTTCATTGAACTTTCAAGAAGGATAGTTTCTTACTCTGGAGGGTTGCCCCTAGCTCTTGAAATCCTTGGCTCCTATTTATATGATAGAGAAATATTGATTTGGAGAAGTGTTTTGGAGAGATTACAACAAATTCCAAATGATCAAATCCATGAGAAGCTTAAAATAAGCTATGATGGTTTGAGCGATGATATAGAAAAGAAATATTTCTTGATATATGTTGTTTCTTTATTGGGAAGAACAAGAGCGATGTGACACAAATATTGAATGGTTGTGGACTTCATGCAGATATTGGAATTAGTCGCTTGATTGAACGAAGCCTTGTAAGAGTTGGCAACAAAAATAAGCTTGAAATGCATGACTTATTGCGTGACATGGGAAGAGAAATTATTCGTCAGCAGTCATTAGAGGAGCCTGAGAAACGTACTAGATTATGGTTTCATGACAATGTGTTGGATGTGTTAAGAGATAAAACTGTAAGAATATTTCTGAATGACTTAATTGAATTATTTCCTTATGTTTCTTATTATTCAATATGCTCTTATCTTTTTCTTGCCAATTATAAACCTTTATCTTAATGATTTAATCACCAAAAGATTTTTTTTGTTTGTTTGTTTTTATTTGGCAGGGAACAATGTCCATCAAAGGACTGGCTTTAAACTTGTCAATGAACAATTCATTGTACTTGAGTGCCAAAACATTTAAGAATATGAGGAGGCTTCGTTTGCTTCAACTTGATAATGTACAACTTATTGGAGATTATAGTTATCTATCAACAAATTTGAGATGGCTTTGTTGGCATGGGTTTCCCTTAGAAAGCTTGCCAATGAACTTCAATCTAGAGAAGATAGTTGCCATTGACTTAAAGTGGAGTAATCTTGTGAAAGTTTGGGAGAAGAGCCAGGTACTTACATTGAGTTCTTGGAATGAAACACTAATGACAGTATTTCTATTTGTTTCCATCTGTTATTTCCCTTTTATTATTATTTTTATTTTAAACTATCTGCTTTTCACAGTTGCTGGAGGGGTTGAAAATTCTCAACCTTAGTCATTCTCATTGCTTAATAGAGACACCTGACTTTTCAAAGATACCATATCTTGAAAAGTTAATACTCAAAGATTGTCCTCGTTTGTCTATAATTCACCATTCCATTGGTGATCTTCAATATATTGTTCTGTTAAATTTAAAGGACTGTAAAAGCCTCAGCCACCTCCCGAGAAGTGTATATCAATTGAAATCCTTGAAGACCCTCAATCTCTCTGGTTGTTCAAAGTTTGAAAAGCTAGAAGAAGACATTGAACAAATGGAATCTTTAACAACTTTGATGGCAAATCAAACTTCTATGGCTCAAGTTCCTTTCTCATTGTTGAGACTGAAAAGTATTAAATATGTGTCTCTGTGTGGCTATGAAGGATTATCACGTGATGTATTTCCATCTCTTTCTTTGTCTTGGATGTCACCATCAACACATTATTCAAAGTCATTGTCGCAAGCATTTTGGTCCATGCCAGCTTTAATTAGGGGTCTATCACATCCTTTATTTTCAAGAAGATATGAAACATCAGAAGCAAGACCGAGCACATCTCAGGTTTCATGCCAAAATGCTCCGGCATTACTTGAATTTCATGATCAAGTTCACAGAGAAAGGTCAGAAACATTGATGAGTTCTTTGATTATTCCAGTAGGGCAGTTCAACAAAATTACAGATGCCCTTCTAAAGAGTATTTCAAAGGTATTTCTCTCTATCTTAATTAATTCTCTCCTATCTCATATGCATAATCTTTTCAATACCGGGAGGGCACGTTTCTGCCATACATGTTTAACTATCTATGAGTAAATGTTCGAGAGTTGAAGGTACAACAATATAAAATGCGCTTTTATCGGTATTATATTTTTATAGTAATGCTAGATCATACTTTTAGTAAATATGTTGTTTTTGTGTGCGTAAATGTACGTGGCATAGTTAACACTATATTTACCATTTATCCCTGTGACAAACCTGTTTGCCATGTATTAAACATTGAGGTTTTTGATTTGCTTAGAGTGTCAACTATTCTTGTGAATATTATTTTCCATATTTTCTAGATTGATTGAATGGGAAGACTCTTTCCTTGTGTTCTTGGAATAGGGAAGGAATGGAGGGCTTCACTATTGTCCTCCTAAAGAAAATTATCCTGATTGGTTAGTTTTTGAACATGAGGGATCTTCAGTGTCATTTGAAGTTCCTGAAGTTTCTGGTCATAGCTTAAAGGGAATGGTCCTCAGCGTTATCTATTCATCTCTTCAAGGTAGCATGGTATCTGTAAACTCTATTGGTCTCATGATAAAGAATTTCACAAAGGCTACCATGCATTTCTACGAGCAAGAAGTCACAATAATTACTTCTGCCAATGAAGAATGGCAGAACATAGTATCTAATTTGGAGCCTGGAAATGAGGTGGAAATTGAAATCAAGTTTGCATACAAACATATTGTGATGAAGAAGACTGCAGTTTATCTTTTATATGTTGAAGAAACTGACAAGCTGATCCCTCTAGATGGCATTCAATCATAAGGTTAAGGTACATTTGTTATCTTTTAGTTAATTGGGATTGTTATGATATAAGATTCTCTTACTTATTTTTTAAATCTAGTATGACTTTTTTTAGTTTTGTTTGAAGGATAGTGCTTCAAGCTCAAGGGTTCATTTAAATAAAACGCAAGTGTTCTCCCAAAAAAAAATTAAGTGAAGAGTGATAGGTTTAAAGGTTTTCTTATTTATGTTTTTCATCTTTTATGTCATTTGTTGCAGAAAGCAAAGAAACACACGTCTTGTCCTTTTCCATCTCTTATATCATACATAATACTCTCTTTATCACTTTCATCCTGTGTTATGAATATCTATTTACATAGTTCATGATAATTATAACAGTGCAATTACATGCTGACTTTGCGTAGTTCCATGTTGCTGACTTGATATTAAAATGGCGATATGCTGGTGACCAATTTTGCTACCTCAAATGAAGCTCTTTGTTTGAAAATGTTTGAAGATGACCATGTCAGAATTTCACACTGGTTTCTACTAAACATATCCAGTCTTGAGCCCCTATTTGTCTCTAACGAAATTCTCTCAAGGAGGTATTGTATTCCAAGGTGAAAGACTATAGATCAGAAAAGCCAATTTGAAATGAGAAAATGACACAAAATTTTGATAATGGGTTGCATAAAACACCATCATCTATGTAATGTAGGTAGGATTCCAAACGGACAAAATGTTGGAGGTTTTTGAATATTTGTAATTGAAAAATATTGTTCAAATTTCTTTTTTTGGTGACTTTTATGGTTGATTTATTGAATCACCTCTTCAACAGCATGAGGGGACTGTAGTCTTTTTGAGCAACTGGGGCAGAAAAGGGACACGAGACTGGAGATGCAATTCCATTCGACGCCTTAGGAATTTTAAAGCTAGCTAGAACTATAATATTTCTTAAGGATCAAAATATTTTGCTCTAGGAAGTTCTCAAAAATTTCCATTATTAGTCAAAGCTTTAGTAAGGTGGTCTTTGAGAATGAAGATGTTAGAGATGGCTTTAGTAAGATATTCTTCATTGAGTTTCCGCTACTAATTTTGGTTCTTAAAATTTAAAATTAAATTCAGGTGCTGATTTGAACTTGTCGAATAATTGCCTATTCAAATCCTAAAATCTTTACCTGCTGATTTTCCTCCTTTGTTTCGTTCTACTATTGTTTCTACTCTTGAACATTGAGGTCCTCGATCTGTTTTATTTGCTTCTAGCCAGTTTCTTGATTAAATACTGGTGTACAGTACACAAAAGACTACGTTGTTCTCTCTCTTCTTTTCTGGGTTACCATAAAATTCTTATATGCTCATCCCTGTTACTGATCACAAATAGGAGAATTTGTTAAATTTTGGAGTACATCTTCTGTAGGTGAATTATCTTTAGAAGAAAACCACTACCATAAAAAAGAACTTGTTTCCCAGCCAGTTAAAGGACCAAGCACTTCAACAATGGAAGCTGAAAGTACAGCCTAAAGTGAAGCATTTCCTCTGGCATGCCTGTCACAATAGAGAACTGGTGCTCTACTAGAAGGTCTGTATGTTCTCAATTGTGGCTCAGGTATGGAAAATTTTGAAATTATTTTCTCTTATGCAACTGGTTGAACTATACTTGGTGTAATACTCAGCTAGGGATCGTCTTCTCCAATGTGCTGGTATATTTAGAAACTACCTTGTTCTGGGCGTAATGATCTAAACCAATTGACCCCATGTGGACTTTATGTGCGGCCAGTGATAGTTTGAACGACGTATTGATTATTCAAGTGATTTGAAAGCTATTTTATGGTGAATTAAGAGGGTTATCTAACTTTTGAGGTTGACTTTGTTGTAAACAGTGGTTTTTTAAAGCATTTTTCTAGTTGTTCATTTTGTGTTTGTGTGACTCTAGGTGACCCTGAGCAGTGCACGGATGCTACCAGACGATGACTCATGGATAGCTCAATTCTGTGTTTCCTTCTAACACAAGTACTGTAGATGCGAAGTGGCCTCTTTCTTGGCCTGTGAGCTCAAACTGAATACTTATGCAGCATTTGGCTTTAGTTATCTCAAAGCGTGAAGCTGCTTTCTGCTATATATGCTGCGGCACTTGCTTTTAGGACTAAACCAAATAATTTGGTCTGTGATAAAGCTTTAGTTGAAACTGATTGTAGTTTTCTAGTTGATTTTGTAAAGGGTCATATTACAGGGCCAGGTTTTATCTTAGTTCATTAGGCCCCAATGTAGCAATTTGGTAGCAGATTGATCAGAAGAGAAGGCAAAGGGGATGTGAATTTTTGGGTGAATGAATCTGTTTTATGAACCAGTTAATCATGCGCTATTCTATCATCTTACAAATAATGGACTTTAATTCATATTGCTTGTTTTTTATTAGAAGTCATGTTCATGTGAGTTTGTTTGGATGGGGAGAAAAGTTGGGGGGGGGGAATGTAAGGATAGAAAATGGTGAGAGAAAAAAATTAGGGAAATAATGTTCACTGCCTGTAGTTTTTTTTTTTTGGTCAAACTGCCTGCAGTTTGATTGACAGGGTAAAAATGTCACAATGATAACATCTTTGCAATAGGATATATAATTTGTCATGTTGTTATCTCTGGCAAAGTAAGTTAAAGGTAAAAATCGTATTAAAATTAATACCATAAAATAATTTTAAATCCAGTGCACAAAAAATTTAAATTCAATTTATTTGTCATGAACACATTTTTCTACCGAAAAATCAAAATGGATAATTTTTAAATAAAATATAATAACTTAAAATAATCAAACCAAATGTCATCTAAAGATGTCAGTAAAACAAGACGGGATGAAAGACAATTTGACCAAAAAAAAAAAAGAAAGAAAGTGATAGGTCCTGTATTATTTTCTCTCCTAATTTTTTTTAAAATTTTCTCATGTTTTCTCTTCCTATTTTTTCTTCCTACGTTTTCTTCTGACCTTCCAAAATTTCGGACTTTGTGAATGTGAATGGAGATATTTTTGCCAATTGATTTTTTTTAAACGTCAATAAATGATCAAAATCCTCAATCAGTACTACCTCGTCCCAAATATAAAATTCACCAAAATTGTATTCTCCTCAATCATCATTATCTTCTTCAGTTCCGAGAGATCCTTTCTCCTCCGAAAATTTCCCAGAGCAACACGACGGATCGAAATGGGCCGTTGAAAGAAAAATGGAAAGTGGATTCAGAAGAAGACATAATGATTCTTGTGGGCTTATCAACTTATGTCGTTGCCTATTAAAAGGTCGGGCCGATTCATTCTCTTAACATTTTAAGCGCACTTGATTTGTAATATGAAGCCGAAAAGGACCCTTGATCATGCTTCTTCCCAACAAACATCAGAAAATGGATGTGACGATATAAATATAGATATTTATCAAGAAAATAATGAAAAGATAATTAAATAATTTAATACAATGAAGTGGAGAACTTGTAAGTCGTAAGGTTCTGTTCATTACATAAAAAAGATATAAACTTGTGGTAGAAATTTTTTTTTTTTTATAGCTAAACTGGTTTTACATGTTTAGGATGCTTGCGCATGGACTAAATGGATGAGAAAAATTAAGAAAAAGAAATCTTCTTCTTGTTCAGTCAATGGGGGCATCGAAGAGAATAGATTCAGAATCGTGCCTGGGTTCAGAATTTGGCTGTCTCGTCAAAAGACTTTTATCTCCTATTTTTGAAAAAGATCTTAACTTGGATAATGAATTATTGCTCGTCACACTTTGTCAAGAGTGACTTGGTGAATAGTAGAGAGGAGGTCTCGGAGGGAAAAAAAAATGCTACATAGGTGTTAGTCCCATCTTTTTTATCTTTTTTTTTTTTTTTTTAATCAGTAGTTCTTAGTCCCATATGCGCCTTAAGAGGTTGGCATAAAATGAAAAATAAATGGGATATCTTTTTTTCAAGACCAACTGAGAGGTACATTTTGCATTATTAAGGATCAAATGAAATACCGTTGGCACCAAAAGAAAAAATGAAATATGTAACCATACTTGCGTAATTGGTGCCTAAAATAAAAATACTTGCGTAGTTTTGTGAGAAATGGGAGGTGCAGTGTAGGAGATATCGACAAAGAGAAATTTTATCTTACGAAGTGTCATCGTCTCAGATGGTGTCATCATATTCTACCAACAACTAAATTTTTAGATAAATTGTTAATCTGAAGATTTACTCCACAATTTTATGAAGTATTTTCTTTAATTTTTCCCTAATTCTTTTTAAGGGATTCCATACTTCTTGATCTATTCTTTTTATCCACGCAAATAGCCTTTTTTCATGCGTGTTGGAGACACCCCCTAAGTGATTTTTTATCATTTTATTTTTAATAGATGACTCCAACTTTTCTTCCCATATGTTTATGGTGAATCTTATTTTTCTTCTACATGATGACACATCATCCATCATAATGTCATGACTCAGCTACCCCCACCTCAACACATGGAAGATCATTAAAATAAAAAATGATGAAAAATTAGCGATAAAAAACTGACAAAATAAGCAGCTCTTAGTGTGTGTGTGTATTGGTCTCACATTCAAATTAAGTAGATCAAGTCAAAGTAATCTAGTGGTTGTTTGTGATCCTTCAAAAACATTTTTTTCATCATAATTTATGGATTACAAAGTATGTGAGGAAAATTTAAACTCGACTTACATAAATAAATGCTTGTTTAGGATTAAGTTAGGATTCTCAAAATCACTTATTCACACAATTTGAAACCAAATCTCTTTCATATACATACCTCGTATCCCATAAATTATGATTGAAAAGTTACTTTTAAAAGATTCCACTATGATTCCAACACAAGTCATAAGTGTCTTTGGGTACGAGAACGTAATCCAAATAAGCATTTGGGCTTCTAATTATTCAAATTACTTTAAAAAATTCTATTCAATGAAGATGGAATCTTTGACAACTTTAGATGCAAATCAAACTATGATAGCACAAGTGCCATTTTCGTTAGTGAGATTGAAAAACATTAAATATTTGACTTTATGTGATTATGAAGGATCAGCTCGTGATGTATTTCCGTCATTTGTTTTGTCTTGGATGTCACTAACACACTGTTTAAAGTCCTTGTCTCGAGCATTTCAGATCTTACCATCTTTAATTAGGGGCCTATCACATCCCTCATTTTCAAGAAGATGTGAAACATCAAAAGCAAGACCAAGTACATCTCAAGCTTCATGTCAAAATACTCCATCGTTACTTGAATCTAATGAGCAAGTTCACATGGAAAGGTCAGAAATAGTGATGAGTTCTCTGATTATTCAAGTAAGATGGTGCAAGAAAACTATGGATGGCTTTTCAAAGAGTATTTCAAAGGTGTTTCTCTTTATCTTAATTCTCTACTACCACATATGCATAATATTTTCAAAATCGGCAAAACACCTTTCTATTTTACATGTTTAAATAATTAGAGTAAATATTGTTGAAGGTACAATAGTATAAAATGTGCTTTTATCAATGTCATATCTATGTTATGTGCTAGATCGTACTTTTTGCAATATTTGGTTTTTTTGTGTAAATGTACACAGTATGAGGAACACTATTTACCATTCAACCCAATGACAAACTTGTTGGCCAAATATGAAACATTGAAGTTTTCCATTTGTTTAGAGTATCAACTCTAGTGACTATTATTTTCTACATTTTCTCAATTGAATGGGGTGACTTTTTCCTTTTGTTCTTGGAATAGGGATAGAGGAATGAAGGGCTTCACTATTCTCTACCTAAAGAAAATAATTCTGATTGGCTAGTTTTTGAACATGAGGGATCTTTGTCATTTAAAGTTCCTCAAGTTTTTGGTCATAGCTTAAAAGGAATGATCCTCAACATTATCTATTCATCTCTTCAAGATAGCATGGCATCTATATAATTGTTGGCATTATGATGAAGAATTTCACAAAGGTTCTACAAGCAAGAAGTTCCAACAACTTTTTCTGATGAAGAATGGCGGAGCATAGTGTCTAATTTGGAGCCTGAAAATGAGGTGGAAGTTGAAATTAAGTTTGGTCATAAATATATTGTGGTGAACGAGACTGCATCTATCTTGTATATGCTAAAGAAATGGACAAGCTGATCACTTCTAAATGATAATAAAGCATAAAGATGAGGTAGATTTGTTATATTTTAGTTAATTGAGGTTGTTATGATATAGTTTTCTCTTTTACTTACTTCTAAGTATATCATGATTTTTTTTGGTATAAAGAGTAATACTTCAAGCTCATGGCTTCACTTAAATGAGAAGTTAGTGTTCTACCAAAAAAATGAAAGCGAAGAGTGATAGGTTGAAGGCACTTTGACTTGTGTTTTCCAATTTTTGTGTTTTTTGTTGTGGATAACAAATAAACATGCATCCTGTCTACTTCCATCTCTTATATCATATATAATACTCTCTTTATCACTCTCATCCCCTCTGTTATGAATATCTATTTATATAGTTTGTTAGTGATAATTATAATAGTGCAACTACAAATTGATTTTTCTTAATCACATGTTGTTGACCTGATATTAGAATAGTGATATTCTGTGATGATCCAATGTTTGATATAATGAGGTAAATTGTCTTTTAAGAAAATCACTACCATTAATGCGTCACGTCTCAACAGAAACTTGTTTCTTAGCTGGTTAAAGCACCAAGCAACTCCAACAATGGAAGCTAAAAGTACAACCTAAGCATCTCCTCCGGCATGCTTGACACAGTACTCTTCCCACAATAGACAACAGGTGTAAACACAAATTTGGTCAATGGTGGCTCAGGTTTGGAAACTTTTGAACATTATTTTCTTTTATGCAACTTGGTGAATTATACTTGGTGTAGTAGCCAGCTGGGGATTATCATCTCCAAGTGCCGGTATACTTAGAAATTAATCACCTTGCTTAGCGCTCATTGATCATAATGCAATAGAACCCATGTGGACTTGATGTGCAGCAAGTGAGAATTTGAATGATTTATTGAAAGTCCCTATATTTAAGTGATTTGAGAGCTATTTTATGGTGAATTTAGAGAGTCATCTAAATTTTGGAGCTTACTTTATTGTAAACAGTGGTTTTCTAAGCATTGTTCCAGTTGTTTATCTTGTGTTTGTGTGATTCTAGGTGACCCTTGAGCAGTGTATAGATGGAACCAGATGACTTATGGATAGCTCATTTTTGTGTTTCGTTCTAATAAAAGTACTGTAGACGCTAAGTGGTTTCTTCTCTGGGCTGGTGAGCTCAAACTGAATATTGATGCAGTATTTGACTGTAGTTGCCTTTAATTGTGAAGCTTCTTTCTGCTCTGCTTATCAGCTTTTGAAAGTGAGACACTTAGCTTTTAAGACTAAACCAAATAATTTAGAGTCTCTGTGAAGAATAATATTAAGTGTCCTAACTGAGAAGTGTGATGCTGTGTGAGATGACGCATCACACTGTATGAAAGTAGTCTTAAGTTTTGTCTCAGGTCCCAGGGTAGGGCCGATTCATGCTCTGAACATTTTAGGCCCATTTGATTCAATTATGCATATGATGGTAAGAAAGCCCCTTGATTGTGCTTCTAAACAAGCATCGGGAGATGGATGTGATAATTAATATGGATATAACCATTTGAAAAGAAAATACTGAACAAATAAATAAATAACTTAATAGTAAAATGAAGAGGACAATTTATAATTCGTATGGTTCTTTTTATTAGAAATTTTTTAGGTGGTAAACTGATGGTTTTACGTACTACAAGTAGATCAATTCAAAGCAATTTAGCACTCTAGTTATTTCAAGTTAGTCTTAAAAATTCTGTGAACTTTGTTATTTGGTTCTCAATTTAAAGGTATAATTTTAGAGAACATGATGAGGGTCTGGAATCTAAAAATTAAAGTAATTTTTATCGAACAAAAGAGTGACAACCTTTAATCTTTAACCTTAGAATAAAAAGTGGTATTGAATTAAAGGTCATTCAATATATAATTCTCTCCTATTCTAAACATAAGGCTTAATTAACTAATTTTAAGAAATTAAAAAAATTGTTAAGTTGGCTATTTTTTATTATTTGGAAAATTTTTTGGAGGGGATAGAAGAAACTGAGTGAGTTTTTGTACAGTTGGAAAAATGGGAGGAAAAAGAAGACAAAGTTTTTCTTCCCATCCCCTCCTCCAAAATTGAGAATTTTTGCATAGAAGGGTATAATTATGGAATTTGCAAGTGGTAAAAAATGAACTATGATAGCCAGCTCATGATCCACTGAATAGGAAACACAACCATCTAATGGGTCTTATTCAACAAAATATGTCTTTTTTTCTTGTCATGGTCCCCTGCGAAAAGACTTGTAAATATGAGATCGGGGGTTTGGCGAGATTTTTCAAACCTACTAGTGACATACACAAGAAATACGTGTGGATCATCATTAGGACCATCATACTTGCAGATTATCGATGATCAGATTAACCAGCTATAGTTAGCTTCTTTCATTATATATTGAATAGAAATAAAAGCCTTAATAATAGCAAAAAGTCTTGTGTTGCTTGTAATATCAAGCGGTTAGTGTCTGTTATTCGAATTTCAAAAACGAAAGTGTGACATATATTTCAAAGACGTTGCACTTAGAAGGATAGAGATGGAAAGTCAGATCATATCGGAACATTCAACCAAATCCACAGAAGTACTTGTCAACCTCTTTTTTTTTTTGGTCAAACTTGTGAACATTTAAATAAACAATTGAACTTCAAGGAACCAGATGGCGCAATTTGCTCTATTCAGAGGCAATCGTAACTGGCACAAAATTTTCATTTTGCACAATTCAATAACGTGGAAGGATGATGCTCCTAAATTTTAAGCTAGCTGCATAACCCCCCTCCCTCCTCAAACTTCATCAAGTTTAAATTTTAAAATGTTAAGGGAGTTATATGAAAATGGTCTTAAGTTTAGGGGTTTTAGATATGAAGAATCTTTAGAGTTGGAGTGTGTAGACAAGAGTATGGTAAATTTACTATTTTCCATGTTGTTTTTTCTGCATTTCTATGACTGTGAATTTAATGAGCATCTTGGTTTTTGGCTCAACATAGGGGAATTTTGCTAGAAAAGTGCAGTCTTGGTTTCTAGGAGGTGTGATTTTGGAGGAAGAATGAACAAGACTTCAGTAAGCCTCTATTCTTGCTACTTTCCTAGTCTTGAATGAATTCTTGCATGACGAATTGACAGTATAATCAATGTTTGATTTATTATATTCTGAAATCAGGAATTGAGATTGATTTATTATATTCTAAAATTAGGGATCGAGATTCTTGATTATGGTGTTGGACCATTTGTGGCGATAGAGATCAAGTATTTGTAACAGTAGGTAATTGTAGTAATGATACTTCTTGATTGTGTTAAGCGCAAATGTGACCCTGTATGATCGGCATGTGTTCTTGCATCAGGGAGCAACAAATAACACAAGATCTCTTCTTCAAGCATTTACAAGGAAGCCTTTTAATTGCAACATCCTGTTCATAATTTATCAAACTAAGGTAGTGGAAAATTTGAAGCCGGACCAAGTACATTCTAAATCTCACAAAAACTTCAGCATTACCTTGTTCTCATGAGTCATGACCAAGTATGACGCGATCATCACCATAATCTCTAAATAAAACAAGGCAGTACCCTATCTTGGAAACTCAATTACTATTTTTAAGTATAATTTATGATCAATATGCTAATAAAACAGTCAAACTCCACGTTGTCCAAAACACCCGAGGGGTGATATTCAGAGCAAAGAGCCATCCTTTTAAATCACAACAAACTGGAGGCACTTTGAAACATCCTTTCTTAACCTCCTTTAGTGCATATCTGGAAGCTTTACGGTTTAATCGGATCACAAAACAAGCCTATGGATTAAAAACTCAAAATTTGTTTTTTAGGCTACTATTTACTAGTTACTTCTAGATTTTTAGTCCAATTTTAAAAATTCATAATTAATTATAAAAAAATTGTATTGACCTGGTTCAAAATTTTATTTAAAACTCTTTTAATTCTATATAGGAAAAAATACTCTATAATTCATTTACTTGCTCAATTTGTATAATTAATTGTGTGAAATTTACTGTTCACTTGGTAAAAACTGTATTTTTCAATTTTTCTGCCCTAACTTTCAGCAGTCATAACTCTTAACATACACATCCATTTTAAGTGGTCTACTACTCTTTTTAAAGCTCCAGACTTGTACTTTACGTATGCTACAAATTTCATGGGCAGATTCAATAGTTTGCTTTACTTTCACTCTATCTCAAATTCGTGGCTCATTTAAGGATAGCTTGTCCCTCTTACTTGCATTAATAATTTACAATTAATTCTTTTCATGCATATTACTATTCCATCAATGCATTAACCATTTCCATACATCATCATAGCCAATTATATATGCTATTATTATCATTTATCATCACATAACATTAATATTACATTTATATCATATATTGACATACAAATTTCACAATATAATACAATGTATTTACTCAGTTCTTTTTCTCTTTTCCTTGCTTCCACTCATGCATCCTCTTGCTTGCTCATTAACACCTATTAGGGTTAGTTAAGAGAGGGTGAGATTCAGAAAAATCTCAATAGCAAACAATTGCCCATATGTATGCAATATTGATACTTAGTGGATGACATGCTTTGTTACATGCTTTCATGCTTATAAAATGACATGCTTTAATGTTCAATGTTTCATTCACACATGCCATGAAATATACAAGAAATAGAGCAATATTCAACCTTTCATAATCTAGATCATCATCAAGCAATATTAACACACAAGCATACATATCAAGCACAAAATAAGGGTAAGTTTGCTACCTTGTGTCTTTAAGTTTCCTCTTGTCCTCTTTGGCTCCTTTTTGCCTCCAACTATCAAAGTTGCTTGATCAACCTTCCAATTTTTCTTCCTTAATGTCTCATGGCCCTAAATATATCAAAAGATAATGCCATATGCTTAGTAGAGCCATGAAATCAAACACATTCCATCCTTAACTCTTTCTTGAACGTAGTTTAGCCTTAATTTTTAAGCTTTATTTTCCATCTTTCTAAATTTAATCCCGCACGCTATTTCCATATAATTTTGTATGTAGAGTCCATTTCCAAACTCAAAATTATCAAAATCAAATTCCAATCCCTCCCTACTCAAACCAGCTTGGCCAAATTGTTTAGGGTTTTAGGGTTTAAAATTCCCATTTTCAATTCTAATACTTCTAAACTTGTTTCCTCACTTGCACCCTTCACAATTTTTCATTTTAAACATATTGGAAGTATCAAAATCCAACCCTAGCCTCAAGAACTAGCCTTGGCTGAAAATGTAAACCTAGGTACACAATCATGAAATCTTTCACAAATCAACTCAAAATCACTTGATTTTCATTCCTTTTAAGCCTTTAACCATCATTCTAACATCTATTTCATCTTCTTTTAACACTATCAATTTCATGCATCATGTCCCCTTAGGTTTTCAAGCTCCCAAAATCCAATAAAACCACAATCAAACTCAACAAGATAAGTAGCAAGATAAACTATCAAAAACCATAAGCATACTTTGTCTTGGACCTTGATCTTACATGGTTTTCCTTGCTCTTTCTCTTCTCCTTCTTCCTTTTCAAGTTTCGGTCTCGTCTCCCGCTCTTTCTCTCTTGGCTGAAAGATTATGCACATGGGAGAGGAGGGGTATTTATAAAAATTTGCTTAAATCTTAGCCCTTTGGAGTAAATTTAACTGAATTTTTTTTATCGGTATATAACTCTAAAAATATAACTCTAGGTACCAATACTACTTTTTTATTATGAAGAATTTCTCTAATTTTTCTCAAGTCAAAAGTCAGCCCATAAATAGTTTATTTGGTCTTTTCTCGAATATTGTGTACATAGGCTTTAAATTCTGTCAACCTCTTCACCTTCTGGGGATGAAATCATTTTTAAAACTTGTGATAGTTTCTCACATAGTATTTCCCATTTTACCCCCCTTATCTGAGGCTTCCTCATATTTTAACTAATTCAATTTTGACTAATATTCATAATTAGTCAAAACCCTAAGAATTTTACCAATTTGCTCTAGGGATATTTTCATCATTTTTAACCTCATACGGGTCTTAAAACCTCATTTCCCATTCTTTTGGAATTTTTCTAAAATTTTTAGGTGTATTCATCATTGTCCTTTCGACCCGAAACTTTTTAAATTTATGATTAGGTCCCTGCTTGCGTTCAGCCTCAGGAATCATGTTGCTGAGGTTCCTAGCATAACTTTTGGTTTTTAATCATCTTCAATTCCTATACTCGAGCCCCCGAGACTTTATGGGAGTCTTTAATTTGCCTATCTCGTGATTCCAAAAAACTCTTATTTTGTGATTAGTCCATCGGAATCTTCTCGTCCTTTCAAGGAACTTCTGGAACTCCTACCAAAAAGAGTCTGGTAGCTTACCCATCTCAGGCTAATTCTGCTACTTCTATGCCTAAAATTTGGGATGTTACACACTTTAAATTTTACAGAAGCCCCTTTACCCTTGAAGCATTGCCAATAGGGATATTTGTCGCCTAGTATGACACAATCATCATCATAATCCCTGACAGCCAATCCCTGTTTAATACTACCTTCGGTTCTTAATATAAGAACTAGTCTGACATTCAATTTGATTTTAAATATAAGACCTCAATCCACTTTGTCTCTCATATTTATCTATTTTTTTTAAGGTAGCCCTTATAATTGTTGCACATGTTAAATATTTCATTAAATGATAGTTCTAGCTAATATACACATGATTAGTAAGGATATTTTAGGAAAGACTACACCTATTTATTATAAATAACTAACTTAACTAATTTTTTTAATCTACTCAAATTAATCAAACTAGTTCTTATATTAAAGACCGGAGGTAGTAACGCAATCATTAGCCCTAATAATTCAAAGCCGAACGGTCGTTTCCAATTGTATTAAAACAAGAACAGTAATGGGGAAGGACTAGTTTTTAAAAAATTAATTATATATATAGAGTGGGAGAGGACCTGTATAATACACTTTGAAAGAGCAATAGTTACTTGGTCGTTGTTTCCAGTGTGAATTAGTCAATTAGAAGACGTCTCAAACATTCGTCTGGCCTTGATAACTTATTAGGAAAATCTTATAAAATAAGTATACAATGCTCGTCGTTGTGATATGCGCTCAATGAGGACCTAAGTGCAATCTAATTCCAAAAGCAATTTAAGCTAATTAAACATATTACGTATAAGAGATGTGTTGGAAAAAGCTTATTTTGATAACTTATTTTGAATATATTATAATAAAAAGGTTAAAAAAATAGAATGTTTTTCTCAACAAAACCTTCATGATTAACTTTTTTTTCTTTTAATTCTAAACAAACTGCCTTAAAATGATTTGGTTTCCTATTAAAAAAAATTCAAGCAATCATTTTATTTTTCATTCAAATTCTCAAGTGGAATGTTATATATATATATATATATATATATATATATTTAAACGGTTGTACTAAATTCATGCCTCTTGAATAGAGAAAAGCCATATTTTAAATTTTTTTAACAAACTAAACAAAAAAAGGGAAAAAAGGGTTAAGTGTTCTATGACTTAGATTCAAGTCAACGACAAGTTGTTTAATTGGTCGTGCAAGCCATCATGCTTAAATGAGGTCTCAAACATTGCGTTGACCAGTTTATATGTATGTGAGCGTCTAATTACTCAAACTTAAAAAAAACCACATTTAATTCAAAGAGGCAAAGAAATGCTGGACCACAATGCAAGTCAAATATGAATAAGTACGCTTGAGTTGAGTTTCCAAGATAGGGTCCCGCCTGGTTTTCTTTAGAGAATATTAGTCTATACGAGATTAACAAATATTTAAGTTGGAACCCAATAAACATTTAAGGTTTATTCATAAAGTTATAACTCATTAGTTAAGAATGTTACTTATAATATATGGAAGGTAACACTTAACTTAGGGGATTTACCGCCATGATTCTAATAACATAGCCTTAATTAACCTTGACACGTTAATTAACATATAATGTACAGGCTAAGTGAAAGAATGTAATATATTTTAATTATATTATATTATATTATTTAATATATTTTAATTACATTATATTATATTTTGTTTTCATTAAAATATCCTAAGTATGGCCCATTAGTCAATTAGACCTAGTTCAAGTAGGGTTTTAGACTCAATTCTTTTTAGTCATTTCATGACCTTGATAGTAGGTTATGTTTTTTATGGTTGACTGAGTAAGCATTTAAGAAAACCTAATACATAGCTCTTAAGGTTTCCTAACTAGTGGCGGCTTTTCTCAGTTCTATCATTATACCCACCTCCCAGTTAGAAAGATTCTGACATTTCTTCTTCTAACATATTTTTATAATTTTAGATATTCTAATTCAGATCTAGATTGAGAATATTCTGAATTGCTCCTACAGAGAGGTATTTATAAGTCTTCTGCCACAACTCTAATGATTATAGAATTCCAAATGATTGTTTTGGATAAATATATATTTTCATATGATTTGTTCTAACAACATTATTATATTTGTGTCTAATATCATTTTTGAGAGGCTTGATAATAGTATTTGCTTAATTAATGCAATCTAACTGGGAGATTGTTAGAAGATTTTGTTAATTGTGTAGTTGCATTAATTAGTTACAAGGTTAATGATGTTAGTTAATTATTTAAGTCCATTACACACTGGTCTTTATGATTTTGTGTGGACTGTGATAGATGGACCACGCAAGTAAACCCATGAAGTAGAGGTCTAACCTATAAGCACCTGTTTGGATCACCGTTTAAAGATCCAAACGTGCTTAGGAATTTGTGAAATGAAGGTTTGAAACTCATTTGTGATTTTTTGCTTGTTTGGGTCAGCATTACTGAAAAAGTTCATATCTGACTGATCACACGATAAAGCAAACGCTACTTTTTGCTATTTTTCCCACGTTAGCGTCGCATCCAATGTTAAGACTTTTCACATGCCCATCTTCTCCTTCCCACACATCATTTCTCTCTCTCTCCCCCCTTTTCATGAATAATGAAGTCCCTGTTACTATTTTTATTTCATTTTTAGTAGCTATTATTTTTATAACTAATAGTCTCTCCCCCCTCTTCATTTTTAGTCACTATTATAATTTTATGTTTGACTCATCAAAATAAAAAATTATTAAAATTAGCTTTTTAATTAAAATATGGCAAGTTATATTTTACAAATTTTCTAATATTACTTGGACTCCTTTTAAGTCAGTCTCACAATTAATTTTAATATTTCTCTTAAAATTATTACATTATATACATATAATATAAATATGTATTATTTAATATAATTTATATCCTTTTAAGTCATTTTACATCTAAACTTACTTTTTCATTAATTATTCAAACAAGTTTTAACTTTTTCAATTGACTTTTTATAAGCACCCATCCAAACGTAAATCGAATTACACTAACTGACTTTTATTTTAACTTCAGTTTACAAAAATTAGTTAGAATTGAAGTCAATTTTACCACTGCCAATCCAAACACACCCTAACTCCTTAGCGGTGAGTTAGTCTATTACCTTCCTACTTAGAGGAAGATGTTTTGCATGCATTATAGGAGATGATTAGTTAGACTAGTAACCTACCTCTGTTGAGAACTAGCTTTGGTGTCTATTACAGTGAAATGCTCATTGTTAAGTGAGATATGTATCATTTAAATACCGTTTTAGTGATTTAAATTTAAAATTTTTAACTAATAATTTTTAAATAAAAAATTATTTTTTTTGAAATATTGACATTTTTGTTTTATATTTTGCACACATTAAAATATTTTTTTTAAAAAAAAACTGAACTTCTCTTATTTGGATATCCATTATCTTTGCACAGAAACCACTTCCCTTAACTCATACATTTTCTCTCCGCTTTTCTTTAAATATCTGTAAAGCGAAAAAAGCCTGTGTTTATTTGGACCTATTTATGTTAAAAACTTATGAGCATGTTCACGTATTTATTTCATATTTTATAAATTATAATTAAAAATTATTTTTAAATTGTTCTACCCCGATTCCGAAAATAACTGTTTAGATTAAGTTTGTGAATTGTCAGCTGTTGAGGTTATCAGAATACCTTTAAGAATATACAGTTTAATTTAACTATTTTCCGTACTACATCACCAAGAGTTTTATCATTATATCAAAGAGAGAAGATATGTATTAATTTTCGGCAGCTTCCAACTGTCACCAAATTTAAATTATAAAAAAAATAATTGTCTACAACTTGACCCCACTATATATTCAAATTCCTAACTCCTATATCTCATGACGTTTGATGGCATCAAAAAGCCAATTGTTGCTTCATCTTGCCGACCACCAAATTTACAAAAACGAATTGATATTTATTTAGTATAATCCACATCAAAATCTCAAATTGACCCACAAAAGTCTCTCTCTCACACACAAATATGTATACATGTTCTTTTCTTTTCTTTTTTTTTAATATTCTCCACTACTATGGGATTGGAATAAGGATTAGGTTCTGCGTGAATTTCACCACAAGAAAATGTGCTTAGAGACTTTCGGGTGCAGATTTTGTACTGCCACTGTACATTCTATGAAAGGAAAATAGTCAAAAAGAATAAGAAGAAGTGTTGATGCGCACCATCTTACAACTTGCCTTTGCCTTCTGAAATTCCTCATATTGCATACAATCTTGTAATTATAAACTAGGATTATTTTTTTTTTTTTGGATATAAATTCTTGTCATTTTCTGAACCATACTCAATTTTGCGGTTGATTAAGATGATTGATTCATAAATCGGGGAAAGAAAAATAATTTGACATGACCCCAAAAGGGAATCATAGATTTGGCAAATTATTTGACAAGATGTCTGAGTTTGTACTCAAACAATATGCAAGTGGAGATCGCCCAATAACCTAAAGAATTGAAGGGAATTATTGCTGCTTATTGATCAATTATAGTATTCTACGAAAATGATCCAAGTGTATTAAACCCTAAATTGCCTCATTTTCCAAACGCAATCAAGAATATACCTTCTCAATACTCTAAAAATTTTCAGGTAATTTTAGCTCTCTCTTGTCATTAAAAAGAAACGAAAGATTTAGGGGAATCATTTCTCACTCAATGGAAAGTGTTTCAGCTTCTACTGTTGGGACAGAAGGGGTCTTTTTCCTTTTTTTCCAGTTGTTTTCTGATTTATTCACAGCAGAATGTAACGTGGGCTAGAACTGCTATTAGGCCCCAGTACTAGCGCCCACAAAATGAATCCAATATTGCATCCTAAGCCCACAATTTAAAGTTTTGTTTTCATGGCGGACGCTCCTAGGGGGACTAGGATGCACGGTGCAATTTATAGCTGAATTCAGCAAAAACGTCCAATGTTTTTTTCTTTTCAAAAGGCTAATTGAATTGACGTGCAGAGATACCGGGAGTTCTAAAAAGGTAGGAAACATTAATTTATCGCCACATCACAAATCTATATTTATTACTCTTAACGTCCCCTTGATTGTCTAAAGGCGGCGCTAAATTTCTTCCTATCTCAATTCATGCAAAACAAACTTGTCAATAGTATTAAAGAATCACGCATTTCATATCATATTTTTGCCAAAAATCTCGTACACATCGGAACAACCAAAAACTAATCTTTATTCGTGAGTTGTATGAAATAGCAATGCATCTGATAGCACTATGCATAGGATTCAGCTTTAAACATAAGCCCAATCGATGCCTGCAAATGGATTTTACCAATAACGTTCTTTCAGAATTCCTCTAGCAACCAAATCATTCTTTCAGAACTCCTCTAACAATCCATTCAGCTTCTATAGGCTCAAAAAGTATTTTGGCTTCTCACTACATAATATACTTACAAGATAACTACTGGTCCCCCAAACAAAAGCCCCTCAACAAAGGTTCCAGCATTCATGACAAACCCCTTTACAAGGCAGTTTAATTACATATCAGTTAATCTGTACTAACTCACACTATCATTAGTTAGCGAGTAAAAAGAACAGTAGAAACAGTAACATCAAGGTCTTGTACTAAGAGTAAGGTTCAGCTTCTCTCCGTATTTGACGCAATTGCTACGATGCATAGAGGGTTAAGCAAAGTGAACTGTGCAATGGATAATCATTACCAGACCGGCTCAGATAAGGATCAAAGTCGTTGACAAGATATCAACCATTGATAATTGACATGCAATGATCAGCTATAGTCATAAATGGCGCCTTCCTCAATAAGATTTTTTATGGATAACCTACAAAACCAGAACCTGCCTCAACATAGTCCTGCTAAGCAACATAAGAAGGGGAAGGAGGGAGGATAAGTAGACAGACATGAGCTTATCCAAAGGAAGTCCAAGATGCTGTGCAATAAGATCCCGAGAGACCCCCTCCTCTGTTGCCCTGAACCAACAGAAAGATAAAGTAAAGTAATGGACCAAATTTTGCGAGTACAAATTAAAAAAAAAAAAAAAAAAACACACACACACATATGTGAATAATAGGACAATAACACAGAATATAATGATAAGGAAAATTTGAAGACTATTAAGTTGTTACAACCGTGTAACACAGAACATAATGATAAAGAAACTTTGAAAACCATAAAAAGTTACAACCGTATGCACCTTAGGAAGCACTGGAGGGAACACTCCAATTTTAAGCAAAGCTTATGCATGTCAACCTGGCAATATATGATCAAATGTATGGCCTCACAGCTTAAATCTGATTCTTGCCTAGCCCGATGTAATTCTCATGACTTGATGTTATATGCCCTTGTCAATTTTCTTTTGTTTGCTTCGAAAGTAAGATTTAAATTATTTTTAAGCAGCCATCTGGAAGAGCCTATAATCTAGAGATTAGTCTTGTTCTCTCTTCCCCCTGTCCCCGCTCCCGGGGGTAATTTTCTCATTTTTCTTTTCTCTCTTTTCCCCATAAAAGTAAGAAGGAAAAAAAAAAATCAAGGATACATCCATCCACCCAGGAGGGCAGCAGAGTTTGCCGCATGTTCAATAACATTAACTATTAAACATACACAAATCACATTCTAGAATTACCTGTTCGAGGGAAGGTGCAAGATATCTAAGACCATATCTTCAACACTCTTCTGACCATTGATGCGCTGACCAGAGAACAAGGAAGGACCCAAAAAGAAAAAAAAAAGGACTACATCGAATAAGATATTAATAAAATGGTCAAAAATAAATTTATCATTTATAAATAGTCCTCTCACTTGATTTGAAGGGGCAGCTTGATAACCTCTTGTGGGATTAATAGGTAAGGACTACATCGAATCAGCTCATAGATTGCTGATTCGGCACACTATTCTGCAAATTTTATAGTTTAGAATAAGAAAATTAAAAATAAAATAAAAATAATGGAGAGCCCAATCATGCGTGAATTGTATATGCACATTTATGTCATGTCAAACCGAGATATAATCTGCAATATTCTAAACTAATACCCATATCCTGGTATTATAGAGATGACGTATATACAATCAATGAAGTGACTTGCAATCTCGTTAAAGTCGTCCAAAGGCCTGTAAACAACACCAGTGTAGAGTTCAAAAGTCTGAAACAAGGACCAAACAAATACTATAGAACTTTGTTAATGTCAAAATAATAGCTATAAAACCATTATAAAAGTGTCCCCGGAGAATTAATTATAACAAGAGAAAGTCATTTAAATAAACCTTTCCATATCGAATGATGTTAACAACTTAAAAAAAAAAAAAAACGAAAGAATGCATAGAGAAATCCCGGGAAGTGATTCAAATGAAGATTAAACTATCAACAAAATAACAGCTTGGTCTCATCATTTACTCGATGAAATGATCGTTAACCCACTTACACTAATAATTATAGGATTAGTCATCCAAGTCACATAATTTTGTAGATTTATAGCTGAGGGCAAAGTGACAGAAACAAGGTGTATTGATTGGACTACCCAATTTATTACTGCCGTAGAGATTTGTCTCAAAGAAAAAAGGTAGAAACAGGGAACTAGAGCTGAAACCAACAGACTGGCCAATTGTACAAGGGTTTAATGCATGAAGGGTCAGAGGGTGGTTGAGGAAGCGGATCGAAGAAACTATTTAAGAAGGAAACCTGCCCCGGGAAAACAGGGAACAGAGCCTTTAAGATAAAAGTTAGGCACCGGTCTTGTGCCATTATCATCTTATTCATTTCTTCTCTTGTTCTGTCTGCTCTTATAGTGCCCAGATTGTTCTGCTATGTTACTAATTTCTCATGCTGAATGAAGGAGTCTTAGCCAGCTCGTCTTAGAGTTTCTGGTTTGCATTTGTGATTGGTCTGGAGGTGTGTAACTGAAGTGTTTGCTTGGTCAGTCACATTTGACTGAATCTTGGTGGCACTAGCATGTGTCGGTATTAGACAGTGAATTGGTTGCTGTAAGCTGTCCAAGGACTACTTCTGCTTCAATGTCAAATATAAGTGTCTTGCAGCGTTCTTTGTGTTATTCTAGCAGGATTTAGTAAGGTTCCTATCATATGCATTTCCCAAAACCCAACCACCTTCACTATAGGCCAGCACTCTGACAGTATTACACAGAAGAAAACAAAAAATACTGAACTGCTAAACTTGAATAATTAGACTTGATATTAATGGCATACCTAAAAGAGAATACATTTGAGGTCCTTTTCCCCTGAAAACCCTTCAAATGTCCATGTAAGCGCACATACATTCCATCCCTGCAACCAAAAAAAGAAAAGGAGTTATTATATTCCATGAAATGAAATAAACGACCCGTTCAAAAAGAGGTGGCAGCCAGAAATAATAACTTTATAAAGCATCGCACTGCAGAATGGCAAATGACGCTTGGACATGTAATGTTCTGAAATTCTGATTAGCGAGAAAATTACCAACTCATAAATCTATATTCATTGTGTCAAGTTACAATGCTAAAAGGTTTGATCGCAATGATCACGTAACCGAGAAAAGTTTGTTTAAAGAGGAGACTAATGAAAGAAATGAAAAAGGTTATGAAAGTAAGAAATCATTAAAAAATAAATCAGTAAGCGAATACAGCATTAGACATAAGTAACCAAATTACCTGAGACCCTCCGCTTCATTAGCGTCTACATCTTCCTGAAGCCTGCACATGCAAAGTTACTTGTCACTGTCAAAATTTAAAAGACCAGAAAAAGTAAACTAACAAAAAAAAAAAAAAGGCAAAACATCAACAAATAAAAAAATCACCATTTACTGCACTCAATCCTTCCAGTCCCATCATCTAGTACAAAAGTAACATCAGTAATCCTTCCAGCCTTGTTGCACACCCTTCCTACAAGAGTGACCTAAATACGATTTTAACTGAAACTATCAGAACAAGAGAAAAGAAGACCACGACCAACGGTCAATTTGAAATTCAAAAAACTCACATTATTAACATCCACGCCGTCAATAATCATATTAGACTTATCATCACTTGACTGAAATGCATCATTTATCTGCTTGACCGTCAGAGGAAGCAATGACTGAGCATCACGATTCTGCAAAAAGCAAAGTATTGAGTCGGTTCATTGGTTGACTTGAACAGTAACGAAGATAACTCAAACAATAATTTTCACCAATATTCCAGAATATAATCAAGCCAAAATGCAGCAAAACCATGTGATTGCTAATTGCTCAGAGGAATTTAAAATAAATAGAATTAAACAGATTAGATTGAATCAACTGTCGCAGTTCGGTTATTAGCAAACCAAAGCACTAATCGCTCTTGCCAGAACATAAAAACAGTAGACAAAGAACATAGTTTCGCTGCTACGTCAAATTGCGGGATTATGAAGACGACGAAAAACTAAGAAGGAAAAATGAGAAAGAAGGAGCGAGGCAGATAGAAGAAGTATGAGAAAATATGGACCGTGGTGTAGGAGAAGGAAAGTTCATGGCCTTGAGCTGCCTGAGACGGCATAAAACCACCGCCGGAGAAGGCTGCGGCGCCGTCGAACTCGCTGGAATGCATGCTTGTTCTAGCTCTTTGTGCGGTTCGGAAATCGAAACCCTATAAGAGCAGAGAGTAGCGAGACAGAACGCACTATTCCAGAGGTTTGAAACTGAAATTTCTATGGAGCATCTGAAACTGGCGCGGTTTTAAATCTTTTTTGACGAAAATAGCAAAAGTCTACCCTGAACTTACTCGCGTGGTCTTGTATTTTTGGGAGAATTGCTAGAGACATAAATGAATAAATGACATTCACCAAAAAAAGAGAGTGAGTAAATGATAAGTTTTAAGATAGTAAATGACAAAGGTTTACCGTTTATTTATAATTAAAACTTGTTGACAATTAATTTTTTTTAGACCTTGTTATAACTTTTCTTATATTTTTGTCTCTTTTCTTTGGGTAAAATTAAAATATTCCTTTTTTAAAAAAAATAATTAAAAAATTAAAATTAGTTTTTTGGTCTTTTCATTATAATGCTACTATCCTATTCTACTTGTATATTGTTTTATGACTTAAGTAGTATACATTGCCTCTTACTTTAAAAAAAATCATATACAAGTAATATGCATTTTGATATTTTGCGCATTCCTTATTCTAAGCTCAAATTCCTTAGATTAATTTTTTTTCATTAATAATATTTTATTTAAACCATAATTTTGAATCAATTAAACTCAATCTCTAATATAATGTGTATATATATTGTTATCATATTTTAATTTTTTCTCTTTTTACTTCAAATTTATAACTTTCACCTTTTTCTTTTTGCCATGAACCATCACCTTATTATTTTTTAACTTACCTCTCACGTCATTATTATTGTTTCTATTATATTTACTTCCTTGTTATTATAACTTCTAACTTGGTTAAAATTATATGTTACTTTAGGATATGAAGATGTTTGAAGACGAAAATACTCATATTGGATAGTTGATACTCATGTCAGTGATTTATTAGGTGGAAATAAAATTGGCAAGCCCGGCTTTTAATTAAATCTTGACTTTTGAAAAGCCAACCCTTTAAACTAGCTCTTATGACCACTTCTAAGGAATTTAATTTGAAGTTTTGTTTGGTGACTTATTTAATCATGAACGGCATCTTGGTGCAGTGGAAATGACCAATGGCCGGTTAGGAACTCTCTATATTTGATTATCTTGGCACAAGTGTTAATAAAAATCCCGAATTTGAGTAAATAAAGTGTGAAAAGACCTTGGTCATAGTATTGGCATAATGATTCGCATATTGACGGTATCAGAACTCATCTTTTAAATAGATAGCAAACACACATGTCTATTGCAACAAATAAATTCGAAGGGAGAAAGAAATGAAATTAAAATAACGTGGTTAAAACCGGCCGTTTGGCCGAGTCATATGCGTGTATGTAGGGTGTGTGTTGCGTGTTCGATCTCGCCTTCTTGTAACAAAAAAAAAACAAACATGGTTAAAACATAAATTTCAACCTTTAATTTTATATAAAATTTCAATTTGATCTTTTAATATTAAAATGTATATATTTAGTCCTTTAATTTTAAAATTATTGAGCTTAAATAATATTTTTTTATAATAATTGTGATTATTTTGGAAATTAAACTTAATTTACTAGTATTTGAATTTACTAGTATTTGAAGATATTTTATTAATATTTAAGATTTCAATATCATCATTTTTTTATTAATAATTTTAGAGCTAAAGAACTAAAGTATATATTTTTTAAAATTAAGAAATTAAATTGAAACTCTCTATAAAATTAAATGATTAAATATATATTTTAGTATTTTAACTAAAAGATATACTGCACATAAAATGGACAGCTTGAATTTTATAATTTTATTATTATATGAGATCCACGTTCACAAAACAACAAAATTTTATGTTGGTTATAGAGAGCCTAACACAACTCTTTTTTTTTTTTTTAATCCGGGTCCGAGAGAAGTTGAATGAGATCTTTTGGTTAATAAATTATCATAGAATATGGTTGTTAATATAACACAATAGCATTCATGTATCCAATCCCATATAATGATATCGTACTTATTGTTGTATTATTATCGAGTTATATAAATAATCTTGATTTAAAAATACTAACTATTGAAAAGTATTAAATTTATCAAAATCAAATGCAAATATAGTATGGATTTTTTCAAGACCAGATAATCTAACAAATATTAGAGGAGAATCTCGCAAAAATAATTTTAAAATTTAAAATTTCACATAATAACTATTAACAATATTTTAAAAACAAATGAGAACACATTTTTTTAGTTATTCATTTGTTTTTTGGAGATTCTCCCGATAAAGAGAAAGGAAAATCTAATTAAAAAAAAAGGATGCGTATTTCACTCATCTATATGAAAGGTTAAAAAAAGATTAAAAAAAAATTACTGATAAAGAGAAAAAGATAAGCATTTAATCCTTGTCTTGTCGGGTCCTTCTGCCCTTCTGGACTCTCTGACTCCACCGCTTCTCCTTCCTGAAGCTCTGAGAGATTACGTGGTTTTTGGTCTTCTCTGTGCATCTCTGGCAGGGGCTCAAACTGTTTTAGGAAAAACTATATGAAAGGAAAATCTAATTAAAAAAAGAGGATGCGTATTTCACTCATCTATTTCTTAATAGCCAGAGAGTAAGGAGAATCTCCCAGGGATAAAAATGAGCTGTTATTACTTGAGTGATATGGTAGCTAATCTATTTATAGACTGAAATTGCATTAAAATAAAATCCAGAAATAATTCTTAAAATCTGGTGACTGACTCCAACAGCTAAATAATACTTGACACATTTTGGGATCCTCTTAACAATATAGATGCTTATTTGACTCTTAAATTCTCTCAAACAATAATTCAAATTATGCAATAGCAAAATAAGGAATTAAAAAAAAAAGACTACTAAAGAAATACTACTACTAATTAATCTATCTTCTGTCGCTTCCTCCTCCTGACATAAGTCTGCATGGGCTTCTCATCAATTTCTTTACCTACAAAAACAGAGAAGTAAAACAGTTAACCGTAAAGTTTTCCTAAAGAACAAGGTAATTAAAATTAACAATAATCTAGTAACTCTTTTTCCCCTTTGAAACTAAAACATTAATCAAATTTAACTCTTAAAATTGGTGCAAATTAAGATAGTTTCAAGAAGCTAACAATACTTGGTGGTGGTAGATGCTCTATTTGTTCATCAAATGACTCATAATACTTCAAGTAGACTGCTGTCCTTTCCATAGTGTACCCATTACCAAAAGCTATAATCACCTCAACTTGGTCATCTGAGTCAAGATTTGATATTATTTCCTTCAACTCTGCTTCTTCAAACGAAGTCAGTGAATCTTGCCTGTAGTGTAGAGTGGTTTTCTTTGTATAATTTATGATCATTAGGCTAATACAAGATTCACAGGCTTTGTTACCCAAATCACATGAAGGGAAATATACACAACAAATAATTATCCCTTTCAAATCAAAGCTGCTAACTTGAGGCACTTTAAATTTCACAGAAGCTTTTTGACCTTTGAAACTTTGCCAATAAGGATAATTGTCACCAGGAAGGACATAATCATCACCGTAATTCTTGGTAGTCAATCCCTGCTTAATAACACAAGCAGTAGCTTAATTCAACTATATAATTGGGCAAGCATATATTAGAATTCACATTCTCTTCTTTTCAACCAAAAGGGAAAAAAACGAATTGAAAAGAGAACCTGTGAGATATTCTCTAGAAGCGTAGCAGTGACTTGGTCATTATTTCCAATCTGAATTAAAAGATGTCTCAAGCAATTTTCTGATCTTGAGGTGTGACCAGATAACACAGAAGATTCAATCTCTAAGATTTTTGAAGTATTTGGTACTGTTGCCTTGTCCATGCAAATTCTAGCATGGGAGGACTCCAGAATTTTTGAAGCACCTCGAGTAACTTCAGGGTCATTCTCTGATGTGATTTTCAAAAAAAGGCTTTGTAGCTTTGACTGGTTGTCACAAATAGATGAAGGACTAGGGATATTCCTATTCAATATATCCGAGGAAATTGTCATGCCCACATATGTTGAGATAAGAGATAAAGGATTATTTGTTGGGGACATCCATGATGAAATGAGAGAAGGAAACACATCACTTGACAATCCGCTGTAGCCACCAATAGATATAAATCCAACACTTTTTAACCTCACAAAAGAAAATGGCACTTGTCTTATTGCAGTCTCATCAGTAACCAGAGTTGTCAAGGAATCCATTTGCTCTATATCTTCTTCTAACCTTTCAATCATTGCACAACCAGCTAGAATAAGAGTTTTTAGTGATTTTAAATTATAAATACTTCTTGGGAGAGTGCGAAGGTTGGTACAATTCTTCAAGTTTATGTGAAGAAGTTTATGGGCACATCCGATGGAATGATGAACCATGCACAAACTTCGACAATTTTTAAGGTTCAACTTTTCAAGATTTGGAAGTTTTGTGAAGTCAGGAGTTTGCATCAAGGAAGGGGAGTGACTACAATTGAGGATTTTTAGCCTGTGCAATAACTGCAAGAAGAAAAAAAATTCAAGGGAAAATTAGTGAAAAACCCATAAAATAAAGTAAATGAACAGCCATGAATGTTTGAAAGTGTCTCCCATGAAATTTGGTATTACCATTAAAGGCTAATTCTAAAGCATAGCTATCAGAGTAAAAATAAGCGTGCAGGCATTCAAAGGCTTGGAAACTACTTCAATATTTGGCAGGTCTCATAAAAAAAGTGTTTTACACCCTATAAAAGAACAAACTAATAAGAAAATGGTAAGTAAAACATCGAGTGCTTGATTTTATGGTTTATATAACAGAGTTTGGAAGAAAGTATGCATGATTTTGACATTCCACCAACAGGTTTTATCAACTTCTATAAACATTGATTAAACTCCATAAAATCTCCCATCTCAGAAAAAGTATCTTTTCCAAAACACTTCAATTGAAATGACCGCTTTAATTAGCTAGATATGAACTCCTGAAAGCGAAATACAAATAAGTTATTATGATGGTGGAATGGCAAGTATCTATAACACCGAACATAAAAAAGAAAGTAAATTGAAGAAAAATTCAGCTATGTTCAAGAATAGTGATGAACTAAGCATCATCCAGAAGTTGTTATTAGAAAAGTCTGAAATAACGACCGGTCTAGAAGTTATGCAGTAAAACAAAATCTAATAATGAATAAATTTTACTCCTGATGCCAACAAACAGAGCATACATACCTGGGTTTCCCTCCAAACTTGTCTGAGGTTACTGTACTTTAACTCAATAGCAACTAAATTTTCCTGATAAAAATTGGCAGGGATGTATTTCAAAGGAAAGCCATGCCAACAAAGCCATTTGAGATCTCTACTAATGTGTCGATAGTCTCCATCAATATCCACATTATCAAGACGGAGCAATCTGAGTGACTTCATCTTCTCAAATGCTTTGGTAGAGAAACAATCTTTATGGGTTTGTGACAAGTTCAAAGCTAGCCCCTCGACAAATTCTGTACCCTGCAAATAAATAGCATATAAAATTTAAAGTTTGTACCTCTATTATTCATTTACTGAAAGGCAAAATGTAAACCCATTTGACAAGCAAGTTTCTAGAGCAACTAAAACAATGAATTTTAAGATACATAATTTCTGCCCAGGAGTAAAATTAACTGCAAATATACCTACTTATCCAATTCATTCACATTCAATTGTGTTCCCATGCCATTTTACGTTTTAGAAAGAATGATAAATATAAGATAGGAAAGTCCTTACAGTATGTTTTGATAAGACATCAAGCACATCTCCATTAAACCATAATCTGCTACGCTTTCCAGGCTGTTTTGGTGATTGTTCTTGGACTATCTCCCTCCCCATATCTCGCAGCAAATCATGCATGCTAAGCTTGTTCTTCTCATCAACAATTACAAGGCTCCGCTCCACAAGGACACTTATTCCCATGTCTGAAAAAAATCCACAAGCATCCAATATCCGTGTAACATCACTCCTATCCATCCCAATAAAGAAGAAAGATATATCAAGGAAGATTTGTTTTTCCGTCGCAGTTAAACCATCAAAGCTTATTTTTAGCTTCTCTTGTATCTCATCATTGGGGATTCTTTTTAGTTTGTCCAGTACACTTATCCACTCTTTCTCTTCCCTATCAAATAAATGAGAACCTAGGACTTCAAGGACTAAAGGTACTCCTCCAGAATAAGCAACTATATTTCTAGAAAGGTCAATGAAACCTGTTTTAGGATATGGTTGCTTAAATGCATGCCAACAAAAAAGCTCAATAGATTCCCATATCTCCATGTTCTTCATTGTATATACATGATCCATGTTAAGGAGTTTGAGCAGATGCTTATCTCTCGTAGTGATAATTATTCTGCTTCCTGGACCAAAGCATTTCCGACTTCCAAACAAAGCATTTAGTTGCTCAACCTCATTCACACCATCAATTACGAGAAGTGCTCTCTTATGGGGAAGAAGTTCCTCCAATGTGATTTTTCTTGAATCAATGCTACGCGATGCACTCGTTGTTGTTTTACAAATTTCTGAAAGAAGTTGATGCTGTAACTTAACTGGACCATTATATTGCCCCCAAACTTCCCTAATGTTTGGCAGAAAGCATTTGCTCTCAAATGTTCGACCAATTTTATTATAGATGGCTTTGGCAATGGTTGTTTTGCCGATACCCCCAATCCCGCATATCCCTAGCAGGAGAACACCATTCACTGAATAGCTTTGTAATATGTTAATCAAATCTTGCAAACGAGAGTCCACTCCAACGAGATGTTTAGCAATAAACAAGTCTTTCTTGTCCAGCATTTTACGAACATGCTCAACAATTTTCTTGATATCCTCACTTTCATTCCTGAATCATAAACAAATAAAACAGAAATGAGCATCAATAACATAAGTATGAGTAGAAAAGAAAAATTGTCAAGCTATTAAAGGTAACATGTCAGAATTAGAGCAGACATTATGAACAAACCAAATAGAAACCATGTTGGAAACTATAACACTACAATACCCATGGAACCGGAAATGTCAAACAAAAGACATGTCGATTCGACCAAATTCAAAGCAATAATTTAAAACAGAACATAACATCATTTATGCTTGTGAAATCGCTATACTTAAAAATGAAAAAAAAAACGGTAAAACAAATTTTTGGCTAGCTAATAATACACTCAATATCTGACTTCAAAACTTTCAGTTACTTGTCAGAACTACACCCTGGCTTGCTGATTATATGCAGGCATCAATATAACATTCTTTCTCTTTCCTTTATCAAAAACCAAAAAAAAAATAAAAACATAACACTTATTCTTTGATAAATTGCTGTTATTTGTTAGACATGCATAAAATCTTCTCATTTACAATATTACAAGTGACCTGCTAGCAAAAAAAAAAGAAAGTAAATTATAGAGAACTCCTTTTTATTCTCAAAACTTGTATAAACTTCCTTTCAAATCAAAAGTTGTATTTTAGAGTTTATTTCTATTTCCCTGTCTATGATATGCTAGTTAAATAGCATTCGTTGGACCAAAATATCATTTATTAACATGAATACAATTAAAAAATCATTTAACAACAACAACAACAACAAGCCTTATCCCACTAGGTGGGGTCAGCTACATGAATCACACGACGCCATTGTGCTCTGTCAACAACCCAGTCCTTAGATATATTGTTGACTAGAAGGTCTCGTTCAATGACCTCATTAAGCGTTTTCCTTGGTCTTCCTCTGTTCCTTTTTATGGGACTCCATCTTGTCTGATCCACCCTCCTTACCGGGGCCTCCAATGGCCTTCTCTGCACATGTCCAAACCATCTTAAGCGATTTTCAATCATTTTCTCTTGGATAGGTGTCACACCGACTCTTGCTCTGATATTTTCATTTCGAATCCTATCTTTTCTTGTATGACCACACATCCATCTCAACATCCTCATTTCTGCTACCCCGAATTTGTGCTCTTGTTTTCCTTTTATTGCCCAACATTCACTACCGTACAACATAGCTAGTCTTACAGCAGTCTGATAAAATTTTCATTTAAATTTCTCAAGTACCTTCTTATCACAAATAAATCCGGTAGCTTTCCTCCACTTTAACTAGCCAGTTTGTATTTTATGAGAAACGTCTCCATCAATTTCCCCATCCTCCTGTATAATGGATCCTAGGTATTTAAACTTTGACACTTGAGGAATGATTTGCTCCCCCTTCTTCACCTCCAAATCCCCATTGCCTTGCCTCCCCCTAAAATCACAATGCATATATTCTGTTTTGTTCCTACTCAAGCGGAGACCTTTCGACTCTAGAGTCCTTCTCCATAACTCCAATCTAGTGTTAATCTCTTCTTTTGATTCCGCCATGAGAACTATATCATCCGCGAAAAGCATGGACTTAGGGATTTTTTCTTAAATAGGTTCAGTTAGAACATCCAGAACAATGTTGAACAAATACGGACTCAAAAAGGATCCCTGATGTAGGCCAATCTGAATAGGGAAGTCCTTTGTCTCACCTCCAGGCGTCCTTACACTGGTAGTTACTCCCTCATACATATCTTGTATGGCTTTGATATAAGCAACCCGTACACATTTCTTTTCCAAAGCCTTCCACGTTACTTTTCTTGGCACACGATCATAAGCCTTTTCCATGTCAATAAAAACCATATGTAAATCCCTTCTTTTACTTCTATATCTTTCTATTAACCCTCTTAGTAAATAGATTGCTTCCGATGTGGATCTCTCTGGCATAAATCCAAATTGGTTTTTTGAAATAGAAGTCTCCAGCCTCAACCAGTCAACCTATATTCTATCACTTTTTCCCACAACTTCATTGCATGACTCATAAGTTTTATCCCTCTGTAGCTTGCACAGTTTTGAATGTCTCCTTTATTCTTGTAAATAAGAACTAAAATGCTTCTCCTCCACTCATCCGGCATATTCTTAGAGAGTAAAATTTCATTAAAAAGTTTGGTTAGCCACACCTCATCCTCATCGCCCAAACATTTCCAAATTTCAATAGGGATACCATCAGGCCCAATGGCTTTTCCATTGTCCATTTTCTTGAGAGATGCCTTAACCTCTCCGATACGGATCCTGCAGTAGAAAGCCAAATTTCGATCATCTTCGTTAATTAGCAAGTCCTGTAAGTCTTGAGTCGCATAATTGCTTCCTTCATTAAACAACTTGTAAAAGTAAGCCTCCCATCTGTCCTTAATATCACCATCAGTAACTAACACTTTACCATCTTCATTCTTTATACACTTTACTTGGTCCAAATCTCTCTTTTTCCTTTCCCTTTGCTTCTCAATCTTGTAAATATTTCTTTCTCCCGTCTTTGTTCCTAATTCCTGATAAAACCCTTCATAAGTTTTAGTACGTGCTTCGCTCACTGCTCTCTTCGTCTCTTTTTTAGCCAACTGATATTTTTCTCGATTTTCTACACTATTGCACGAGTGTATGGCCTTAAAACAATCTCTTTTCTGTTTGACTTTCTCTTGCACACTCTTATTCCACCACCAAGTCTCCTTATCTCTCTGACCACGACCTTTGGATTCTCCCAAAATTGCTTTACCTACCAAACGAACCCTTGTAGCTATCTCTTCCCACATCATGCTTGTATTTCCTTGCGACTCCCAAATCCCTTCCTCCAAAAAGGTCCTTTTGAATAACTCTCACTTCTCACCCTTTAACTGCCACCACCTAACCCTGAGTTTTACCACTTGATGGTACTTTTGCCTGGTACTCTTAAAACGTTCATAAAGAATAAGTACTCTATGTTGGGTAGTCACCCCATCTCCTGGAATCACTTTGCAATTAGTACACAATCTTCTCTCTGGATTCTTAACCAAAAAGAAATCAATCTGTGATTTTGAGACACCACTTTTGTACGTGATTAAATGCTCCACTCGCTTCTTAAAACAAGTGTTGACAATCTTAAGATTATATGCAAGAGAAAAGTCGAGAATAGATTGTCCTCCACTATTAAGCTCCCCAAAACCAAAACCACCATGGGCCCTGCTGAATTGTCCTGCTTCCTTACCGACATGTCCATTAAGGTCCCCACCGATAAAAATATTTTCTTCGAGTAGTATGCTTTGAACCAACCCCTCTATATCTTCCCAGAACTTATCTTTAAGGTGTGTCTCTGTCACAACCTGAGGTGCATAGGCACTAATGATATTGATAGTATCTTTTCCAACAATTACTCTTAACGATATTATTCTGTCCTCAAACCTTTTAACCTCTACCACGTTTCTTTTTCATGTTCCATCAACGATGATACCAACTCCATTCCTTGCACTCACCTTTCCTGCATACCAAAGTTTATACTCTTCAAGTTCCTTGCCAGCTTCTCCAGTCTATTTGGTTTCTTGGAGGCACAAGATATTAATCCTTCTGTCCCTCATAACTCCTACTACTTTCATAGATTTCTCATTCAGCATCCCAATATTCCAAGTGCCAAATCTAATCTCAGTCTCATGAACTAACTTCTTTAGCTGCCTTTGTCCAAGAGAGTGCGGTAGCTCTCGCTCATTTAACACTATATCCAGGCGACGATGCAGCGGTTCTAGCTCATTTCTCACTATACTCTAGCCATACAGCGCATCACTTTTGGACAACGACCTAGCATTAGCATAATTATTTCGTTGATCCATGTTCATGAGATTCGACGGGTTTTTACGTTGGCTGTCGAGAGCCTAACACAACCCTCCTCCTTTATCCGAGCTGAGGGCCTATTAAAAAATCATTTATGTTACATAAAATGATTTAAAGATATATATTTTTAAACTTTTTAATCACATTTTAATATTTTCAGTTCCGCAAACTTATTTTAGTAATTTTTAAAATTTGAAAACAAAAGTTGTCTAAATTAATATTTTAAATATATGTACAAAAAATTAATGCATTAGAAGTTTAATATAATGAGATTGAATTAGTCAACATAACTGAAAAGGAAGAAACCACTTACAAAGGTCTATCATGATAGAAAGTTTTGGCCGAAAAACTTAAATAATAACAATGGTAGAAAAATATTAATCTTATAATTAAGTTTATTATGGTTATACAAGATTTCACTAATCATCCTAAAAAAGTTAATCGTGATAGAAAAAGATAAAATTAATCAAATAAAAGTTTACCATGGTAATTAGGATTTATCATCCATGATTAAGAAAAAAAAAATTAAAGCTCTACCATGATAGAAAATACTCTATCATAACCAACAAGGGTTAGGTTTAGCAGAAGGAGCTACTTTCTCACAATATGTCGAACCAAGATTCGAATGTCTACTGGGAAACGTGCTCACATTTAGTGCTTTAGGAGAATACCTATGCTTAGCAAGAGCAAAGGCTCTACCATGGTAATAAAAGATTTGGCCATTTGATTAACACCATATAATTTCAATACTTAAAATTGGGATTCTAAAGTCACAACTATAATTTCGGTACTTGAAATTGGAATTCCAAAGTCACAGTTAAATCAATATGCAATTGGTTAGGGCGTTTGGAGCCCACAGTACAATCATTATCACCACAACCCATTATAATCAACAATATAACATAATGCTCCAAAAAAAAAAAACAAAACAAAACAAAACAATACAACATAACACGAATATCTCAATTAATTTCATTCATTGTTGGCAAAAAAAGAAAAAGTCATTCATTAAACCACTAGGGCTCAACCCACGTTATCAGCGCTATCCAATAATAGGCTCAGGTTCAGCCCACATCAAGGCATCAACAAACAGTAAACAATGAAATATCTCAATTCTTGACCAGGATTTTGTGACTATTTTGGAACCACCTGAGTTCTATGAAGAACAGCTTAGGATAGACAGTGGCACAATGCCGCCAGTTGCTAGCTTTATAGCGTAGTTTGTTAGTTTAGAGTAGGTTCTTCAAGCATCTTGTTTGCCTTATACTAGTATTTAGTTTCCTCCCATCATCATAAATTATAAATTTTTCAATCAAATTGTAATTTTAGTTTCCTCAAATCAACCATTTAGACAAATATACTCTTTTCAAGTTTTAAATTTAACATAATTAGTTCAATAAATATTAGAATAATCAACCAGAAGCTTCATAATTTTAAAATCCATCAAACCCTAAATTCCTTAAAAACCGAAAATTAAATAGGAGAATAAAAAATAGAATATGAACAAATTACGAAGCACCTAGTAACACCCAAGCAATCTTCCTCTCACTATCTCTCTTACCCTCACTCTCCGCGTCAGCCCAGGAAGAATGAAGAAGAACGGAAATAAAAAAAATGAAAGGAATCTTTCCATTTTCCTTCTCCTGCACTTCCATTCACTTATCATCTCAACCATTAATATTAAAATTTAAACAATTTAGATTTCATATTTTATAAAAATTTTATTATTTTTTTAAATTAAGAAGAGGTCAATTTAAAAGGAGGTCAATTGTATTTTACCCACAAAAAAAGAAATTAATGGTAACTAATGGTGCCCGCATTGCAGCGAGAATCTATTCATGTGTATCTGTTTAGGCTTAGCAAAATTAAAAAGAAATAAAAAGACAAAATATTTAAAAATTACTTGGAATTGAGCACAACAAGCCCTGCAATGCCTCCAGCTTCGTGGAGATCAGTCTCCCACCTCGACACTTGATCTTTTGTAGGTGAACTTTCTTGTATAAGCAATTGAAATGAAGTCCCAAAACTATAGAGTCGATTACGAACTTCAGACGGATCCACGCCATAAAACACAGGCAAGACTACCTGATCATCTGCTCTGTAAAGCTCCATGATTTTGGACAGCTCGTTGAGGCAGCATCTAGAACCAGCATAATCTTTGGAGAAGATAATGATTGACATTGTAGAACGTTCAATTTCAAGTGGCAATTGGATTGAGATATCATTCCCCATAGAAAGGTCGTCATCCTCTCTGGGAAGAACAAGTCCAGCATTACCTAAGGAGGCATAAAGATGAGAAGTGAAAGATGCCCAAGTGTCTTTGCTTCTAAAACTCAAGAACACATCGTACTTGTGAACATCATTTGTTGGATGGCTTTTTGACATTCTAATCAAATGTTGCATATGAGAGTCCTTTTCGACAGGGTAGTTAGCAATAAACAAGTCTTTCTTGTCCAATATTTCACAAACACAATCAACAATATTCTGGATATCCTCTCGTTCATTCCTGCATTACAAACACAAATATAACAGAACATTATTGAGGAGTTTAGAGATGAAAAATTCGGGCCACAACACAACATTCAAGCAGGTCCACATAAGCACTTGTGAACATTTAAAGCAAACGATTGAACTTAAGGAACCAGATGGTGCAATTTGCTCTATTAAGCAAACTAAAATGAAAATATCAAATGATAGTTCATCATTTATAAACATGACAGGTTTGAGATGAATAAGAAGAAGACACATATATTTCGAAGTCCATGCATTTAAGAGAATAAAGATGAAAATTTAGATCGCAAGAGAGCATTCAACGACGCCCACATGAAATATATCATAATTTGAATAAATTTACAGTATCATATGCATAAAATATATGTAAATTTGACCAAATTCAAAGCAATAATTTAAAGGAAAACGTAACATCATTTGTGCTATTGAAATCGCTATATTTAAATAAGAAAATAAAGTAAACTGAATTTCCTAACTGATAATATACTCAATATTTCACCCCGGCCCTTTGATTATACTCCTCTTGTTTTTAATATAAAACCTAATTGGAAACTTGATGTCGGTCTTATATATAAGACCAGAGGAGTATTAAATATACCAATTTAACACTTATTCTTTGATAACATATTGCTGTTATTTATTAGCCATGGAATGTTCTCATATCCAATATTACAAGTGATTTGCTTGCAAAAAAATTACGTCACTAATGGCGCAAATTGCAGCAAGAATCTATTGTATGTGATCTATTCAGGCTTAGCAAAATCGAAAAGAAATTTTGAAAACGAAATATTTAAAAATTACTTGGAATTGAGCATGACAAACCCTTCAATACCCCCAGCTTCACGGAGATCTGTCCTCCACCTCGACACTTCATTTGCGGGGGGTGAATTTTTATGTATAAGATGTTGAAATGCTTCTCCAAAACTAGAGAGTTGATTATGAACCACGGATGGATCCACGCCATAGAACACAGGTAACACTACTCGACCTTGTGCTCTGTGACGCTTCATGATTTCGGAGAGCTCAATGAGGCACCATCTAGAACCAGCATAATTTTTGGAGAAGATGATGATATAAATTGTAGAACGTCCAATTCCAAATAGCAATTCAGTTGAGATACGCTTCCCCCTAGGAACGTCGGTATCATCTTTGAAAACAACAATTCTAGCATCAGTTAAAGCGGAGAAGAGATGAGAAGTGAAACACGCCCGGGTGTCTTCGCCTCTGAAGCTCAAGAACGCATCATGCCAAGTCCTATGAAATGAATAATTGCCAAAATGGAATGAGTATTACTATTAAATATCATAAATTATCATCCAACACTCAGATTTATTTGTGACGCATTCAGCATTATGATGTTAATATTTAATTGTTTTAATTACTTCTAGCATCCTAATAGTTTAGAGTGCTGGATGTACTATAAATAAAATTAAGGTGTTAGACACATAAAAAATGACATCAAAATGCTAGATGCGCTGTAAATAAAATCGAGTTAATGTTAATATGCTCATCATAAATATAAAAAGCAAAGATTAATGATTGCATACTTAATTTGAAGAAAAATACAACAAAACAAAATATTGCAAATAGTAATTAGATTGCTTTTTCCCTAATATATCGCAAACATTACCAAAATTCTACATGATAAATGGATTAATTTTTGTTCACTGGAAGGAGCTAGTCCCCCACTCTCTTATATCGGCAGCGAGATTTAAACTCATAATCTCATAGTTTATGAGTTTGCTAATGAATTTAAATTTTAAACCTATATATCCATTTATATGTTTGTATATATTCATTTTTAATCATTAATTGCTTGATATTAATGAATTATTTTATAAAAAAATATAATAAAAAAGGAAAATTACTTCCTAAATCAAATTCAAAAGTTATTTATTTTCAATAATCCTAGGTTCGATCTCGGTTTATGAATAAATTTGTTGCTGAACTATGAGTATGTATACTAAAATAATACTCTTTCGGTCCTTAATATAAGACTTATTTAACTAATTTGATTAGATTAAGGAAGTTAGGTAAGTTAGTTAATTATAAGGAATATGACATGTTTTTCCTAAAGCACCACAATCATCTTTTTTAATATCCTCTCTTCCTTTTCTACTTGATTATGATTAGAGGAGTATCCATAAAGATAATTTAAAAAAAATTAATAAATATGAGAAATAGATCTTATATTTAGAATCAAAATTAACTCAACAATTAGGTCATATATTAAGGACCGAAGGAGTAGAAATTTACAAATCAAACAACACTTATCACCATTTATCATTTAGAGGGGCCAAATTTATAGGTGAAAGTCAATGAAGGTTTTTAGGAATAACAAACTTCTAAATTTAGATATTGGAATAATTTTTCCTTAAAAATTATTTTTTTCAAATTAAAATCAAAACTAAAAGGGGAGTGACAACTTTGTAGGTTTAGATATTTATTATTCATTGGAAGAAACTTAATTTCTTAGCACTTAAGTTTTCACTCATTTTGCAATTTAATCTATAAATTTTGATTTAATATAACTCAATTCTTTATTTTAATCACTTATAATATTATATTTTAGAAGATAAAATGATATATTTTATGAAACTTAGAGACTAAAACTTTTAAATGATTAAAATTGTATATTGAGTTGTAGTGGGTTTAATATTTAGGGACAGTCAACATTATGGGAAATAAAAAATTTCAGGGATGAGAATGACATAATCAAATAATTAATTTTCGTTTATTATTTCTTTTTGTGTGTGTGTGGGGGCGGGGGGGTTGTCAGAAACACACCTTGGCAAACCCTGATGCCTCGCTATGAATTTCCCAGCTGCTTTGTTAACAGAACAGCCGCTCATCGGATACGCCAGCGGCTGAGGCGAAGATGCTGGCCAATCCATACAGTTGGCTTTTTGTCACTATCCACCCCGACTGCTTGATTTACCTGAATGTGCTTGCTTATATTACGCTGTGCCAAACCAATCTTCATGCCTGCAAATAATTAGAGGCATGAGTTATACAATCATCAACTAATTGTTCAATTATTTTCAGAAATGATATTTCAATCATTTCTTACAGTTTCCCCTGTTGAAAGGGAAAAATATATATACATATACACACACACACATTATGCCATATAGAAATCAGTGACTCCTATATATCCAGTAGAATTCGTCATGATCGCGGCTTCTCCCCTTTACTCTTAGGTTGACCTGATTATATATCTTGCCCCTTTTTCTGAAAGAATACAAGAAGGCAAAATGAAATTAAAACAGCTTCATCTCTAAGACTCAACAAACGATGAGTCAAAGACTGGATTAGGAGAAAATCATAAAGATTAGAGCGGAAGTCACCTGTGTGTGAAGCTGGGGTGGATGAGAGAGATTAATCTTATTTATCAGAGTGATCAGAAGAACAAATAGAGGCCTTTGCTGCTGCTAAATCTCACCCCAATAAGAATTTTCTCCAGAAATGACTTCCTGACGAAGGATTTAGTGAGAGCAGCTTCCCGACCAGGAAAGTAAGCTTTGTAATCATTAAAAGTTCTGCAAGTTTGCAAAGGAGAGCGCAGAAAGACAAGGGGGAGTGATGGTGAAGGCGAAGGGACAAGCACGCGAGGCCCATAAATCACGAGTAACGAGAAAAATATTTTTAAAACGATAATACTTAAATGAAACTCCATCTATCCCTTAGGGAACGTTTGGCTCAATGAGAGGAAAGGGAGGGGAGAGATTTTAATGGAAAGAAGGGAGAGGGGAGGAGAGTAGAATAATTTTAATATTATCTTATTTGGATTTATAAAAAAAGAGAGGAGGGGAGGGAAAAATATTTTAATATAGACAATTTTGTTCTTATTTTATTTAAGATATGGATATAATAGTCACAACATGATAAAATATGAGCATAATAATCACAACATGACAAAATATGGACATAATGGTTACAATATGACAAAATATTACCCTTCCCTTCCAAATCCTCCCAATTTTTGGAGGGGAGGTTGAAGAGGGGAGGGGAGGGAAAATTTTTTAAAATTTTCCCTCCCCTCCTAAAATTTGTGTGTTGCCAAATAAGGAAAAATGATTAAAATCCCTCTCCTTCCCTCCCCTCCCTTCCAAATCCCTCATACCAAACACATTCTTAGGGTGTGTTTGGAAGACACCCTAAACTATGGTTTGGAGAATAAATCATCCAAACACCCACTCAAAAACCAAAACTATGGTTTTGAAAAAAGCAAAAAATTTTTGCTTTTGGAGAGAAAAAAGAGAGTATGAGAGCTTATAGAATATGTATATTGTTATTTTTTTTATAAACATATTTTTTTATAAACATATTTAATCTTATATTTTATAAATATATATTAATTATTTATTAATTATATTATCTTATGTATTATTAATTATGTTGGTAAAAAATATATTATTAATAATTTTATTCCTTCAAATTAAAATATATCATAAAATCTATTTTGTATGTAATTATCATATTAACTTATATCTTTTTTTTAGTAATTTGTATATAAAAAGTGCTTCTGATAACAACTATCCAAACACTCTCACTTCTCAGAATCACTTTTTTACAAAATCTATTTTTCACAGAATCTATTCTCCAGAATCGCTTTTTCAAACCATGGTTTGGTTTCATCCCATCACTTTTACTCTAAAGTCTTTTTTTTTTAAATACTTCACCTGATATCCTTACCAACTCCTCAAAAAATTATACTGTAAATCAGATTAATTCAGATCAAGAATTTGAGGACCTATAAGACAGCTATCCTATCACCTACACTGCTGCATGTCTAAGGATCAAACCCATGACTTTTAATTAAGTTGAAACAACCTCTGACGAGTTGATCCAACTGCTTAGTGATATTACGCCAAGGTCTTTAATCATATATGTTGATATATTCTATTTTAACAGTATTTTATTATAAATTTATATAAACAAAAAAATATAAATGAGTATATGTAGTTGAAGACTTAACATAACATATATAAAAAAATTGACATTAATTTTCTCCTTTTTACAATACCACTTGCGTTATAAAAGGGATTTAAAGGATAAAGTTAATTTGCTTAAGTATTTTTTCATTTAAAAATTATACTTCTTGTTATTCTTATTATAAAACATCTTATAAAAGAAATAAATAGTTCTTAATATAAGTCAGATGTATCAATAACATTTTTTTAAAATTATCTTTATTTAAAATCAGATGCAATTTTTCTCTGTCAATTTCTGTTATGAATGTTTTCCCCTCGTAATCAATTTTCAATGCATCTTCTTAAATATGATAGAAATGTTTGTTTTCAATTTTTAGACCAATTAATTACTTAACCATATTTAGACAAAACAATGAAGTTTTTGCAAGACTTAACTTTAAATTCTTACTCAAAAAAAATATTATTGAATTTCCTTCCCCAGACGAGTCAGAAACTTCGAACTCCAACGCGGTTTTAACTTTAAAATGGGGATCCCACACGGTTTTTTGGTTTTAATTGTTGTTTAATGAAAGCCTCAAGTGCATTGCAACTTCACTATTGCCCTCCTTTTCCACAAACCCATAGGGCATAGGCCATACACATGTTTAGGAAAAATTCCTCAAAAAAAAAAAAAATAAATAACTCATATTTTTATTTAAATTATTAAATTTGTCAAACTCATAATTACATCACATAGCCTAAACAAATATTTTAAAGTTTTATAAAATGGTTTTAATTTTCTTTTTATTAAAAACCAAAAGAAAAAATTCTAAATTAATACTCTTTTGATAAAAAAAATCTTATATTTAGGATCAGTTAGTACATTTTAATTATAAATTAACAATTTTCAGATACTGTAGAGGCCCATATGGGGGTGACTCTCCTAAGCCAACAGCTTGACAACCTCAATTCATTTAACTGCACCCACTGATGCTCTGCTGGTTATTTTCTTCAACATATTTAAAATATATCGCAATTCTTTTTCCTGCTGCTACTGGTTGATTAGGGGCCTGTTTGGATGACATTGGAAACCATGGTTTAGAAGCTCAAACCATGGTTTCCCTAAAATGTTATCCAAACAGGCCCCATAAAATTGCAAACTGTGGTTTAGGTAAAACCATGGTTTCACCCAGTGAAACCATGGTTTTATCAGAAGCTAATAATTGTCGCTTCTGGTAAAAAATTTGGAACGGCTCATCACGTGGCAATAGTCATTCCAAAAACACCCTCTTCCTTCTCTTCTTCGCTGGCCGACACTCCTTCATGAATGATCAGAGTGATTATTCTCTCCACTCAGCTCGAAGCTCGGCTCTTTGCCCCTTCATCATCAGGTCGCGTCTTCACCCGTTCTTCATCACCAGCTCGCCTCTTCGCCGTTGCTACTCTGAAATTCTACACCGATGAGATCGTCCTGGCCTCGCGAAAACAGGAGCTGGTCGTGTGTTTCTCGACTCGCCAAAACCAGATCAAGTGTTGGGTAGTCTGATCCATCCATCCTCTGTCTCCAATCTTCATTCTTCAGTTCGCCCGGTGAGGTCGGCTTGTCTAGTTCAGTTAGTCAAATCTTGTACTCAAGTTAGCTCTCTCTGGTGATGTTAAAAATTTTGTTCACTCATGTATTTCCTCCATTCATCGATCTATCAGCTTCCTGCTTATGGTTCTGGTTCGATCCCTCCTCTGTCTTCGATCTGTCATCCCGTTGCAAGTCATATGAATTTTTTTAGAACCGTGGCTATTAGTATTTTGATTGTGGTATGTTGATTTGGAATGATTTGGCTGTATATCCTCTTCGAATTGCAAGCTTCCTCTCGATTCCATTTTTCAATTTGCTCAACTAGGTTTTTGTTGTTCGAAGGAATGATATCATTATTGCTTCGTTTGGTAAATTGCTTCTGATTTTATGAAACGAAGAGGGAACAGATTTTGGTAATCAATGTTTGGTTCTGGAGGCAGGGGACGTATATCGATGAGAAAGTCTGGCAATTGAATTCTACTGGTTATATAAATTCAATGCAAGTTGTTTTTCCTGTTGTTGCTTAGCGTGGGATCCTTTTTTCTATCCAGATTTCCCCCGGAGAAGAAGCTTGTGAAGTCGAGCAATATATTGGGACTTTGGTTTTTTTGTTGTTGCCGTGGATAGTACTTTAGGTTTATGATTAATTAAATTCATTAACATTATTTGTTAAGAGTTGATCTGATTTGGGATGAGATAAGAAATGTGTTACCCTGTACTGTTGTATTAAGGATTTTGATAAATTTATGGCCAACTTTTGAGAGTAAGGAAAAATGGAATCACAACTGAAATCCATGTATATATATTGAAGGAAGTGATTTGCATTTTGGTCAGAGGTTTATGTTGCTAGTTTTTTTTTTATTTTCGGTTGACAAATCTGATAAGGATATAATTTTTAAAAAATATTATGAAAGGCTTGTGCAACATGTTATTTTTTAAAAACAATAATGTGCTTTATAATATTATTGCGTTCATCATGAACATTTGTATTAATTACACAGATGAACCAATTTTTTTCAAATATATTCGTAATACACAGTTATTCAAAGGTTAAGTACAAGATGATTTATAGTGCATGATAGTTCAAATATGGTTATTCTTATTATTTTGGCCTCCAATCGTCTTTCTACAATAATTAAAAAAAATATATTTAATTAACATGTTATTTTGGACGTTTTAAAAGTTTTAGTATTTTGAAGTAAAAACAGATAATGAAGTTTAGAAAGGAGGGGGTGTATTTTTTCCAACCATGTAAAATTAGAATTTTCTTGTTTTGTTAATTTTTGTCACGCTTGGTTTGGTAGGAAGGAATTGAGATTTAAAATGTGGTCAACTTTTTCACCTATTGCAGTAGACAATATGATTTTTGTTATTTCATATGATTTTGGGTTGATTAACTTGTGATGACTGAAGAGCTGTAATTGTGCTATAGCATAATGGGTAAGGATACGGTGAAAGCTTCCTGGGATCTAAGAACCACTAAAGTGTTTCTTGACCTGTGCATTGAACTTGTGCAATAAGGGGAAAGAAAAGGTACTAGCTTAACAAAAAAAGCTTGGGATATTCTTGGTGATAAGTTTACTGCCAAAACTGGGAGTGTATGAAAAATCTCAATTTAAGAATAAATATGATTCCCTACGAAAGGAGTGGCAAACATGGGATAGGCTGCTTCGCGAGACAGGATTGGGATGGGATACTGAAAGGAGAGGAAAATAAGGGTAATTATTGAACCTTTTGATCTTACATTTTCTCTACCTGTTAATGTTTTGTGCATATTTACTGTTTTTTTGAATATTTTATGATATTATTGGTGTCTAATGTGCAGGAAGTTCCAAACTACGAAAAATTTAGAGAAAGAGGACTTCAATTTAGGAATCAATTAACTCAACTGTTCGAGAGTGTAGCTGCAACTGGACCACAAGCATGGGCACCTTCTTCCATGACACTTCCAAGTGAAGGAACACCGAATGAAGATTTGGAAGAATGGTCCAGAGATAGTGATGAAATTTTAGGTGCACCGACTGGTATAAGTGGGGAATTTAACATAGTGAACTTCAATGATAATAGTGGAGGTAGTGGAGGCAACACTGAATTGAGGCAGGATAACAGTGGTGGGGGTACAAGCAGAGGTAGGAGTCAACCTAGTAGCTCACTGGGGGTCAGAAGAAAGAGTGAAGTCAAGAAAAAACGCACATCTCCCTCTATGAAAATAGCGGATGCACTTAGCAAGATTGTTGAAACAAATATTTCTGAGGCCGAGCGTGGAAATGAGGTCATTTCACGACTGGAAGCTAGAAGGTTGGAAGAAGAAGCGCGTGTTTATGAGATTTCAATTAGGGGAGTCCTGTCTCACCTGAAAACAGTTCCTGAAGTTGTCAGTGATTCTGATTTCTTTAGACGGTGCACACAACTCCTTATGGAATGACTGGAGGCACGAGAAATGTATGCAGCTCTGAAGGATTAGAAGGAACAACTTCTACCTATTTTGGAGTTTTACACTAGGGATTTATGACTTGTTTATTATATTAGACAGTTCCATATGTGTATCGTTTTATGTGACTAGTGGGTTGTTATATGAATCAAACAACTCTGTAACTTTTATAAATGTTTCGTAATTTCTACGTAAGAATTCTAAACTTTATGTGTATATGCACAGGATAAAACGAATATGGATGCTGAAATTAAATGTGTGGAAGAGCATGCTAAGGGACAAAAAAAAAAGAGTTAACAAAGTTGCAGCATTGGTCGGTGCATACGCTACTTTGAACTTGTGTAAAGAGCCTCGGCATACAAGTGCTTATACAGGCTGCTTATGGGTAAGGGATGTTTTAGATGGCAACTCCAGTCGTTGTTATAACATGTTTAGGATGGAACGGGGTGTGTTCTTAAGCCTGGTGGAACAATTGCAACAACATGGTCTAAAAGAAACTAAAAATATAGGGATACATGAATCAGTTGCAATGTTTTTACATATCGTTGGCCATGCACTTAGTAGCAGAATGCAACAAGAAAGATTTCAACATTCAGGGGAGACAATTAGCAGACATTTTCATAATGTCCTAATGGTAAATGCTGGCCTTTTTTTAAACATGCTATTGGAGCAATTGATGGCACACACGTTTCCTGCGTTGTTAGTGCAACAGATCAAACTAAATTTATCTCTAGAAAAGGAACAGTGTCACAAAATGTTATGGCGGTTTGTGATTGGGACATGTGTTTTACTTTTGTCTTGGCCGGATGGGAAGGTAGTGCACATGATACTCGGATATTTGATCATGCCCTCACAACTCCCTCAATGAACTTTTCCCATCCACCTGAAGATATTTTTTTATTTCCTACATTTTATTTATATTTAGCTTAGCAATAGAAACATAATTTACAATAATTTCATTTTTTATATAGGAAAATATTATTTGGTGGATGCTGGATACCCAACACCAAATAGATATCTCGGCCCATACAGACGGGAGCGTTACCATCTGCCTAATTTTCGAAGGACATATGGGTTTGAAAATGACAATGAGGTCTTTAATTATTTCCATTCAAGTTTAAGGAGTACAATTGAAAGAACTTTCGGAGTTTGGAAAAAAAAAGTTCACAATCTTACGAAACATGCCATCCTATGATTATGAAACACAAGTTAAAATCGTTTGTGCAACGATGGCTATACATAATTTTATTAGAACGACATCTATTACTGATCCTGGATTCGTTCAGTTGAAAGAAGAAGGTACTTATGCAGAAGAAAATGATGATGGGGTTGGATTTTCACGTATACATTCATCAATTTAATCTTCATCTTACATGGCTCAGGTTCGTGACAGCATAAGAAACGAACTTGTTAATTCAATACAAAGATAGTAGTCATGTCTTATTTATTTCCTTTTATCATAGATTGTAATATGTAGTTAAAAACAAAACTTATTACAAATGCTTTGTATCGATGCATCATCTTAATTATTATGACACTTCTTTATTATATTTCTTTTATTAATATTATACCTTATATTCTCAAGCTAATTATTACTTACTTTAATAATTAATAATTAATAAATTGTTTTAAGACGTGTTTATTCTATTTTATCAAACAATATCATCCCATTTTATGTTTATAATCTTCAAGAAAAATAAATGATTTTCTGTTTGCAACAAAATAATTCATCTTCTCTAAAAATATTTTTACTCTTATATTTTATGAATATATATATGTGGTGACAATTAATTAATTAATTGTATTAAACATCAAAGGTTATTATACATGTAGTATGTTATTACAAAAAGTAGTTGTGAAAAAATGTTATGGGATTTCACGTTTAAAATCTTTAAAGAAAATTAATATTTTTTTGTTAGCAAAAAAAATTTTATTTTTCTATAAACATATTTAATATTATGTTTTATAAATATATATACACATTTTAATTATGTATTAATTATATTATCTTATATATTATTAATTATGTTAGTAAAAAATTTTTCATTAACAATTTTATTTCTTCAAATCAAAATGTATTATAAAATCTATCATTTATATAATTATCATATTAACGTATACTCTTTTTGGTAATTTTGACATGTAAAAAGTGCTTCTGGTAATAACTATCTAAACACTCTCACTTCTCAGAATTACTTTTTCTCAGAATCTATTCTCCACAGAATCTATTCTTCAAAATCACTTTCCAAACCACGGTTTGGTTTCATCCAAACACACCATAGGTGAAAACCAACCATTTTTTAAAAATAATTTTACAATAGACAAAGTAAATATGTGAGAAGAGTTTTGTCTTGATTTGTGTAAAAACACTTTTTAAAAATGCTTCTTAATTAAACCAAATACCCCCTTAGTATAAAACCTAAATTTATAATTATATGTCAATGTTTTGTTCATTTTGTGGATTAATATATTTTTTATTTAAATATTATTCTTACTACTGCATAAAGAGTTTTTATGACGATTAAAATGAACTTTTAACTACAGAATCATATATTTATATATATTAAATTATATTATTTTGATTAAGATTAATTAAAGTACTGTTTTCACCAGTTCAATCATAGCTCCGATTTACGCTGCCTAGGTCTTCATTTTTCTGCAGCCCGCCCAACTTCCTGGAAATTCACCTAAACTACTTCAGGTTCAAAGAAATTGCCTGGAAGCTTCTTTCCTCCTCACACGTCGATGCAAAAGTTTCTTTAGCTTCTTTCCTCCTCACACGTCGATGCAAAAGTTTCTTTCTCATCTTCTCTTTTGTCTTTTCGTTTTCGGGCTAATAATAGTGCAATCGAGTCAACAAAGCTTTTAAAGTTGTCATCCACTCATTCACGCCCATGTGAGAAAAGTTACCTTACTTTTTAGATTCTGAACTTTCATCATATCTTTTTTTTTTTTTATCAAAGAAATTACTATCATTAAACACAAACAACCATACAAAAACTAGTTCTAGACATAAAAGAAAAGAAAACAACGATTACAGTAATAAACCAACAGAGCAAAAAAAGAAAATAATCCATTTTCTAAAAAAACCATAATAACCACCGACCGTTTGGCCGAGTGGTATGCATAAATGTGTGTGGAGTGTGTGCGTACAGGTTCGATTCCGTCTCTTGTAACTGAAAAAATAGAAAAACCATAATAATGATCCCATATCAGCAGCCTCTGCAGATCTAGAGGCGGTCTTAGGAAGTGTTTGGAAATGATCCCTAATAAAGGACATGATCCCTAATAAAGTTTTATTAGTGCTCAATCAGCTACCAGATTTGCTTTCTTGAGAATCCGTAGAGAAGAGTGATTTCAAAAAAAAATTTTAAGACAAGGATGTTTTAAAAAAAAAAAAAAGATACTACCTCCAGTTTTAATTACAAGATATCGTTTATAGTCTATAAATAAAATCTTATAATTAAGATCAGAGGTAATATTTTAAACGTCCTCTAAAATTATAAGACGTAAATCAAATAACAACATTCGTGGGAGTTCTGACCAGTTCAAAATAATTAAGAGTCGTGATGGCTTTTCATTAATGGCATGATTATGGATTAATATAGTGAGTTATTTTCTTCTGCCACCCTTTTTTATTTTCTTCTGCCACTTTTTTTTTTGGTACAATTCTGTAAGAGGAATTCTTAGGTACTCTGAGAGTACCAACTCACCTGTACACTGACCAATGAAAACATTTCATTTGGATAGAATTTAAGCAAACGCGGCAGCTTACCTGTGAATGTTTGGATTTATAATTTTTTAACAATTTTTTTAAAAAAAGCTGCCTTTTTTTCAAAATTTTCCTACCCTCTTTTCGATGCATCTCTCCCTTGCCTATTTTCTTTTCTCTCTCTTGTCCTCAACATCTCAGCTTTTCCCGTTTCCCTTCAGATCTATTTCCCGCCCTCCCCCCTCTATCCCTTCCAGTCTTCCACCATTAAAGCAAGGTCAGAGAAGTTTTAACAGTATTAGAGGAGCATTTATCGTAACAAAAAGTGCTCAAATTCAACCAAGCCGCCTCCGTTGTGGCTGGGAATGCCGGAATAGTACCTCACACACTTTAACCATCATCTTCTTCCTCAAACCCATCTTCTTTCTTTTCTCTTTTCTGACACACCATGTATCTTCTATATGCTTATGTGTTTTTGGTTGTGAACGCTCATTCATTACACTATTAAGTGGATTTCCTCTTTTCAGTGTGACTGTTTGCAAACCGATGAATATTGCAGGAGGCTAGACAAAAGCCAATGGTCTCAGGCCTTGCGTTAATGGCGGAAAGAATAGAGGGGGATAGGAAGCCGGAAGGAGAGAGAATAGATTTGAAGGGAAGATGGAAGATGCTGAGGTGCTGAGGACAAGACGGAGAAAAGAAAATGGGTCAGGGAGAGATGCATCGAAAAGAGAGTTGAAGAATTTTTTAAAAAAAAGACAGCTTTTTAAAAAAAATTATTAAAATATTATAAGTCTGGACGTTCACACGTAAGCTGCTACGTAAGTTTGAATTTATCCAAATGGAATGTTTTTATTCGTCAGTGTACAGGTGAGCTGGTACTCTCAGAGTACCTAAGAATTCCTCCTTATTTGTATAGTATAGTTATATTTCATATATAAATAATATGGATATAAATATTAATAAAAAGTTACTGAACAAATTGTGACGAATGTTATTCCAAAAACCCATTTAGATTAGATCAAATAATTTATTTGAAAGATTAAGTATGATAGAAAAGGAGAAATCTTAAAATTCTAAAATCACTATCATAGTTAAAAGGAATAAACTTATGTCACAAGCAATATCAATTATTAACTTGGGTCTTGGACTTTCAAAGTCCAGAAGTACCATTCAACCCTTAACCCAAACAAAACTTATACTTTCAAAAGAGTGCCACGTGTAAAGTCTTAGAGGCCTCTGGCCTTATAATCGCCCTCTCATCAATTAGCAGTAATCAAATGTATTAGTTTATAACATCAGAGTAGATGAGTCCTATGTGTTAATATATAATAAATCAGCACAAAAAACAAAAGAATGGAGGCTATATAAGTTATAACAGTACACTAAGCCTCCGAGACATTCCTTGATAAATCATCACGTGAACTATCACATAGTAGCAACCACAGGATGAGACAAACGCCTCATTAACCAGCTTTCCAGCTCATCATACATACTAAAATGTGCTCGTGAGGTGTCAAGTGGGACAATTATTAAATCTCAAGAAATATAGATATATCAATGAAAATAGAAAATATGTGTATTTAGAAAATCTCAATCATCTAAACCCTCATTACGGGAGCTAACACACAAGCCACATAAGTCTATTCCTCACTATAGGGGATCAATTAGATATATAAGTTTATCCCACATTTTGGGGGACGAATAAAAAGTCACAAAGGTATATCCCTTACTATAGGCTTATCCCACACTTTGAGGGATGAATAAGACGCCACAAAAGTCTATTCCTTACTCTAAGGACGAATGAAGCCAACCAATGTGCACCAATGGTGGCCTTGTCACGTGGTACGATGGGACTCAATCTAAAATCCAAATAACAACCAATCATTCACAATATAATGAAAAATGTCTCAATTTTTTCTCGGTATAATCCATAAGATATAAATCATATATTTTTTCAAACTTCTCAATCACAATTGCAAAAATCCCACAAGATAATTTTCATAACTCAAAAGGTGTAACATATATACTCAAGTTCAAAATAACAAATCATTATCCTAAAATAGCAAAATACTCACAAACAACATATTAGCACATATAACAAGTAGAAAGTGGTTACCTCTTGTCAAAACAATAGAAAAGATTACCACAAGATCAATCACTTGCTCAACCAATAATTAATCTACATAATTAATATAACCATATATTAATATAAGCTAATTAACTAATTAATTAAGCTTATATATTAGTTAAATTTCTAATTTAATTTAATTTTCATTATAAATTTTCACAACTCTCATAACCCAAAATTAAGTACTTTAGAACTAACTTATAATTTTCTAACAAGTCAAATTATTTATTTACATCCTCCGGATTATTCACTTTAATAAAAAGAATTTTTCAAAATTTCCAAATATGAAATTATTATATTTTAAATTCTAAAAATCCCATTTGAAATTTAAACCTCAAAATCAAACCATCAAAAATTCAATAGTACCTCAAATATTTATAAATAAATAACTTGATCAAAATTTTAATAGTATAACTAACATATATATATTTTCATAAATAATAAACTTTTCAGCTCAAATAATTATTTTAAAATCTCCAATCACCCAACAAATAAAACTAAATTGATTAAAATCTTAATAATATGCCAAACAACCCAAATAAATTATTTAACTTAATTTTAATCGATATAAATATGATATCTCTCATAAATAATAGATTTTTCAACTAAAAATTAACTTTTTAAATAATAAAACCAACAAATAAGTAAATTTAAACCGATAGAAATGATCTATTATAGCATATCTACAATACTATGGTTAACACTAATCAAAACTAAATACTTGCTTCAAACTTTATACCAAAAATTTTTTTTAAGCAACATAAAATTACTATTATTAGGTAGATTTGATTGAGAGAACAACTTTCATGAAGGAAGTTTTGTAATCAAAAGTAGTTTTACTTATCAAAATGACCTGTAGGGATAGAGAAAGAAGGGATAGAGAGAGCGACGTTGCAGGCAAATGAATGAGAAGAGAAGGAAAAAGACAAGGACGGTAAAAAAAAAGAAAAAAGGGCTCAGGGTAAACTGAAGTTAAAGACCTTATTTGAAACGAAGAAAATAACAATTTGAAGAACCTCCTTTTTTTATCTAATTTTCAAATATTTAAACCCTTGGAATAAAAAAATTAAGATGTTACACAAATGGATAAATAACTTAATAAAATGAAGTGGACAATTTATAATTCGTGAGCTTTTTTAATTGGAATTTTTTAGTAGGTAAACTTGTGGTTTTACATACTTAAGTAGATCAAATCAAAGCAATTTAGAACTCTAGTTACTTCAAGTTAGTCTTAAAAATTCTATGAATGTTGTTATTTGGTTCTTATTTTAAAGTTATAATTTTAGAGAACATGATGATTGGAATCTAAGAGTTTCGTGAGGTTTTTTAATTAGAAATTTTTACGAGGTAAACTCGTGGTTTTACAAACTTAAGTAGATCAAATCAAAGCAATTTAGAACTCTAGTTATTTCAAGTTGGTCTTAAAAATTCTATGAATGTTGTTATTTGGTTCTCATTTTAAAGTTATAATTTTAGAGAACATGATGATTGGAATCTAAAAGTTAAAGTAATTTTTATAGAATGAATGAATGGCAAGTAATTTTTATCAAATGGATGAATGACAAATAATCTTCATGGTAAGAATGAATGACAACCTTTAATCATTAAGCTTAGAATAAAGAGTGGATGAGTGTTTCCTAGGAAAGATCATTCAATATATGATTCTTTTTTTTTTCTAGACATATGATCTAGTTAACTAATTTTGAAAAATTAAAAAATTGTTTAAGTTGGCTGTTTTTCATTATTTGGAATTTTGGAGGGGACAGAGGAAAATGAGTGAGTTTTTGGATGGTTGGAAAAATTGGAAGAAAAAGAAAGAAGACAGTTTTTCTTTCCTTCCCCTCCTCTAAAATTGAGAATTTTTGCACAAAAGGTACAATTTTTTGAATTAAATGGACAGATATTAACCACCTGAGGTTACAAATGAAATTTATAAGTGGAACTGAAGTCGGATCCTTCTAGTGATAGGGAAATATTCATGTTGCTATGCTTCAAGAACTAGACCTTTTGTCAAGGTCAAACAAAAAAAAAAAGAGCCAGACCTTTTGGAAGAGGGGTATGATTTGGACATAAATGGAACCAAAAAAACTTGCATTTTCTTTGTTCTTTTTCCTAAATATTTCTGAAGTCCAGAATTGCAGCTCACTGAAATTAATCCCTCACGGCATCACCTCCCCCTATTGACCTGATTACGTCATGATATTATAATAATGAGTATGTGCATTTGTAGAATTGAATGAAAGAATTACAGTAGCCAGCAAAAGTTCCTAGGCAAGGGTTCGAGTTCAACGTTCAAAAGTAAGTGTTCCTCTTTTTCTTGCCATGGTCCCCTGCCAAAAGACTTGCGCATTGACGCGGAAAGAGGAAAGAAATTTCACACATAATTTCTAACTCAGACATAAAGTTAGTTTCAATGGAATTCCAAGGAAATTACGCAGACATCAGAAAGTGTGATTTCCTCTACTTAAAATATGACACATTTTTTTACTAACCCAATAGCATGAAACATCCCCCATAAATAAGAGGTTGCAAGTTCAATCGCATGTTTGGATCACCATTTCAACATGAAAAAGTGGATTGGAAAGTGCAAAACGTGAGTTGGTATGTGGTTAGAGATAGAGCCTTGTTTGGATCTTTTTTTTTCCCAACTGGCTTCTTAAAAAAAAAAAAAAGAAGCTTGGTACAGTAAAAGTCAATTTTTCCTAGCTTTTGCAGTTTACCAATGTTACCAACCATGGAGACAGAAGATAAAATGAAGATGAGAAGATATGGGTATTTAAATGGGTCATATCTTGACCCATTAATTTGATTTTTTTAAAGAAAAAAATTAACTAATAAAATTTAATTAATTTACTTTATTATTATTTTTAAATCTATCAAATTATGTACATATGATATATTACATTTGCTCCCTAATATAAAGCCATAATAGATTAATTTGAACAGATTACAAAAACTAAATAAATTATTTAATTATATTACAAGTTTCATGATCTTTCTAAAATACTTATGCATCTCATTAGATTACATATTAATTTATAAGTCAAGCCAAATAATTTGAGAAAAAAGTAATAAATATAAATACTTTACAGTAATTTATTTAACTTTCTTAATTTTTTTTCAAATTAGTTAATTGAATCTTATATAAAAACTCATACCTTTTCATTCATTTTACATCTAAACTTACTTTTTTATTATTTAGCTAAATAAGTTTTAACTTTTCAAACTGATTTTTTTTAGAAATGTCAATTTAAGCACAAATCATATTATACTGACTTTTATTCTAACTGACTTTTGCAAAAGTCAGACAAGATAAAAGTCATTTTTGTCACCTCTAATTCAATTACAAATCATATTACGCCAACTGACTTTTATTTTAATTGACTTTTGCAAAAGTTAGATGAGATAAAAGTCGGTTTTGTCACCGCTAATCAAAACACGCCATTTATAGTTTCAAAGCTTCAAATTATTTGTGAATATCTAAACAAACGACTGAATTTCAAGGAACCAAATGGCGCAATTTGCTGTGTTCAGCAACGATCATTGAAAATTGGAGATATATTTAAGTTGGACTGGATTGAGGCATTGAGCCATTCGGAATTGGTTTTTTGGTTGGAGTTAGGGCGAGTTTAAGGCAATTGGGGGAGTTCACAGCAACGGGATAGGTCAGACTCATCCTCAAAACAATTTTCATTTTGTTCCCTTTATGGCCTCTGCGAATTCATCATTTTCCCTATGCAACTGTAACTTTGACCTCAATCTATAAGCAGTTTAGAAAAAAGCATCTTCATACAAATTAAGACAATTTTTTTTCCGAATTTCTTTAGTACACTGTAAAATCACTTCTAAAAAACTAATCCAAACATCCCTTAAAAGATGAGGAGGTGTGAAAATGGAAAAAGAGAAATGATATTGCAATTAAAAAAAGAGAGAAGGAGAAGGAGACTAAGAGAGTGTTTGGATTAAGTTTTTAGAAGTGATTTTATGGTATTTAAAATTAAATATGTAAAAAAAAATTTTATCTCGATTTACGTGAATTTTTTTTTTTTTTTTTTAAAGTGTTCTTTAGGTTTTCCAAACTCTCCCTAGGAAAGAAGAAAGAGAGGAAAGAGGGAATTTTGAATTGAAGAAAGATAAAAAGCGGGGTGTCGACGGGAGTGTATTTAGTAAAATGTGATTAAACTTTAAAATGATATAAAAAGTGCGGGAAAAGTGGGAAATCAATAAAAATTTAGAATATATTAATATTGGTAATATAAGAAATATTACAGTTTTACATTTATAAGATATTTTAATAAATTTTGTTGTAATATTTTTATACGTGATTTTAATAATTGTTAGATCACGTTATAAAGTTATTTAGTAAATTATTTTCCTCAAGTTGGCTGTATGATGGATGAATTCTTGGAACACCTGTTCATATCTCGCCCATTGGCTAGAACAGTCTGATTTGGTGCCATATCCCTTCAAATTGACTCATTCTCATTTCACAATTTCAGAGATTGGCTTAAGCATATTCTAGTAAAGCTCTACAATAATCAGAATCCTCTTGTAGCCAAGAGTATTATTGTTCTGTTTAACACTATCTGATATAAAAGGAATCTCATCCTTCATTAGGGTGGTTTTGCTGAACCTTCCCAGGTCATTCAGGAGATCAATTCTCAACTAAATTTCATAGACACGGCCTTCTTTTGCCTAGGCAATTCTCCTCGGCCAGCAGAGAACATTAGGGCTGAAATTAGAGAAATCTCCACCTCTAGTTTCCAACAATGGGACATCAGTCTACTTAAATTGAAAAAGGAAGTCTGCAGGCGCTCACTGTTCGGGCATTCTCTTATATAACCAAAAGGTGTGTTCCATAATACGATGGAGGCAAAAAAAAAGTATGAGACGATCACTCATTCTATCCAAAATACCCCTGGCAAATGATAATAAGATTATTATCTTGGTCCAGACAGCTTAATGGGGCAGCTTTCAGAGCTCAGAACCTGGTGCGCTGGAAAGCAATTCATCAATAGTCAGAACTTGAGCCCTTTGATCGCTGGAGTAGTGGCGCAAGACATTATAAGGATTGTCTCTCTTTTAAATTGGTTAATTGAGAATACATTTCTTTTTCTTCTTTTCGAAAGTTAGATCTTTATTTTCTTCTCTTTCTACTAGTTGTAATTAACAATGTAATTATTAGTAATGGCATTTTGTCCTTCTTCCGGAAAAAAAAAAAAAGGGAAATTGAGGATGCATGCTAGCATGTGTTGGAATAAGAGAAAGGGGATTATTTTGTCCTTGAGCAAATGAGAGAAGAAAACACGACTTGCAAGTCCTCGCTAACCACAAATAGATAAATATCCGATGTTGGCCTCCAGAGACAAGGGCGCTTTGATTATTAAAAATTATAGCATCTCTCTAAAATAGTTAGATTATACTATTTAGATCCTATTTATAAGTCACTTCTAATATATTTACATAGATCAATACAAATTTTAAAATTTATTAACTCGCATATAAAATCTAATAACTTTTTAATTTTATTCTATTTAATATAAGACACCACATGAGAGTAACAAAGTCAACATTTTTATTTAAAAAAGGGTAAAATTATACATTTATATAAAAATTTTCTCTCTTTGCCATATAAATAAGACCAACATTTTTATTTTCTTTTTGACCTATAAATAGGACCTGAGGAAATATATACGTAAGACAAATTAGTTTTTTTAAAAAAATAATATAAATATTTTAAAATAATTTAGTGATTTTCTTAGAATTTTTAGATTAATCAATCGCGCCTCATACAAGAGGAAAGAACAAAGTAGTGGCAGTAAGTTCGATTATCAGTTTAGATACCATGTTTTCGCATAGCGAAGGGAGTAGGCCCTTCTGCCTTGGCCATGGGCTTCAGCCGAAACACATTGGCTGCTGTTTTTGGAGAAATGGATGAACGGAGAAAATTGCAATCTCACGGATGGCCAATTAGGTGTGTGTTTTTTTTTTTCCCAACAAAAACTCTGACATAAACAAAACAAACTCATTTTACATATTTATTTTATATATCATAAAATTATTTTTAAAATTTATTTACTCTGTATATTATAAAATTATGATTAAAAAATACAGTTTAGTTTCGTTCAGACACTTTTTGGTTATTAAACTATGTGTAGTCTTCGGTCTGTTGGATCAGTACTTTCAATAATTGCCAATAAACAAATGATACTGTGGCTTTCATAAAAAACGTGCGCGACTACCCAACTCGAATTAATATCTAAATGGTGGGTCAGTCCAATTTTAGCTGAGTAGCAGCATCACCAAATTCTTCGGTCTCAACTTCCAGGTAAGCACCTAATCCTTTGCATTAAATATTTTTTTATTGCCCTGTGTTTTTTTTTTTTGGGTTGATATAATCTTTTCATCGTTCAGATTTGTTTTTATTTTGACGTTAATCCTTCAAATTTCAAAACATAAATTTGTTCTTATTTTGACGCTAATCTTTCAAATTTCAAAACATAAATTTTGGTGCCTCAAGGAGTAAAATAATTTAAATTTTGTTAAATTATAGAAACTAATATTTTAAATGAAAACAAACTTAAAAGACCAAATCAAAATAAAGGCAAAAAGAACAAAAATTGTATTGATCTCTTCTTTTTTTAAAAAAAGTATCTTCCATTTAATTAATTTTGGAAAGATTGTATTGCTTCAAATAATGTGTGCAGAAATAAGTTTCACACAAGAAGAAGTTATTTCAGGAAATTTTACAAAATTTTTCACTTCAAGGGATTCACTGTAACTGTGTTGCTACTGCAGGAATTATATATAATTTAAATGTTGTATTTCAACAATTTTCAATCTTAAATCAACATCTTTTATTGGGGTTCAAAATTATATATTTTTTAATTCCTTGAGTAAAAAATAAAAGTCAAAATGTGCGCGCTGTTGGTTGTTGGGGCCTTTTTTCATCCATTTGTATTGACACCAGCAATCAGTTCAGTTTTCTTGGGCCTAATTAAAAATGAATTCACATTTCCTACTCATTGCATCCGGGATCACTTTTTCCTCTCTTTTTTCATTATTTAATTTTTCATTAATTTTTTTTTTTTATGCATTTGGGTTAACTTATATTTAGAACTCTAAAATATTTTTAGTAATAGTCAGTATCTCAAATTAATTAATTGTTAATATATCTAGAGTATTTTTCAGTTAGTTAGTATTGTTAAAAAATACTCTAAAATGCTGGATGCACTAAAAATTAATTTTTAATACTGGGTATTATAGAAAAATAGTTCAAGATACTTAATACAGTAAAAATTAATTAATTCGTGATACTGTATGTTATTAAAAAAATACTTCAGAATACTTAATGCATTAAAAAAATAATTGAAGATGTTGAATGTAATAAAAATTAATTAACTAGGATACTGAATGTCAATGAAAAATATTTTAGAATGTGCTATATACACTAAATATTAATATAAATAAAACCAAAAAAATTTTTTTTTTAAAAAAAGGGGCCTCGTCTACCAAGCGACATGCCTGCTGAGAGGTGCTTGAGCAGGGCATGTGGACCCATTTGAAAATAGGGTAACTTTTAAGAATCACATAGAAATTACTTTCCAAGCACTAAATCAATAGTTGTAATTTTATATTATCTTTATTCTTAAATATAAGAACTAGTTTGTAGTAAAAATTGTGTTACAAACTAGCTTTTATACTACTTCATTTCTATTTATAAATCACTTGTATCCTAAACACATAGACCAAAAAATACATTAAATTTATAATTTTTTTTACACATTTGCCTTTATTAAAGAAAAGTATTAAAAATATGTTTTATAGTTTCTCTCACCTATTTACCTGTTCTCTGGGTATTTATTAAGTAGTAGGGGTAAAATTGAAAAAAGACTTATTAATTTCCTCAAACGACTTATATTAAGAATAAAATTTTTTTCTCTACAAGTGACCTATTGATAAGAATAGAGAGGTATTTAGGAGCAGAGGCAGTAATTTTTATTATATTGGATCTGATTAAAAGAATATAATCCGAATAATTAAAGAATCTTACTCCCATGGCTTTCCAAAGAAAATATTTATTTACAGGAAACATGATTTTGACATGTATTTAAAATTATTTTGTTGAGCAGACATCAACATGATAAGAAAAATCATCCAACACATGAAGAAGGAATTAGACAAGATCTACTTAGATATCCCGCAAGGTCTACCGGGTATACACCTTCGTATGAATGAAGTGCTTCATCCGACCACTACTATTCAAAAGATATTGTTCCTTTAGAAAACAAAGTGATCATAGTAGGCATATGGGGAATTGGTAAAACAAATCTTGCTAGAGCTATTTATGACACAATTGGGGGCAGTTTTGAGAGTAAGAGTTTCTTGAAAATATACAAAGTGTAGCTAATGGTCTTTTTTGTTTGCAAGAACAGCTTTTTTCAGATGTTTCTTAAACAAAACATGAGAAGATAGTAGGAGTTTCCTGCTCACCAGAGGTTTGTTGAGCAGAGCATGTAGATGCCTCGTGTGCCGTAAAATCATTTTCAAAAAAGCCAAACATTTTTTAGTTCCCTCAAAAAAAGATTTTCTCACAAATATACCCTAGGATATTTTATCAGTTCAGAACATTACCCTTCTAATTATAACTATTAACCATTCTCATCTCCCGCCCGCAGGCCCGCGACCTTCCTCTTCAAGCTTCTTTGATCAGAATCGGTCACTCAAGTAACGGCGAAGAGTGGGCATTGGGCATCTCCAGACCCTTCAAGCTCCTTTGATCTTCATTTCCTTTCAACTACCCAACCTTGAGCTCCATCAGAGGATGTGATGGTGCTTCAACGGCGACGGTGCCCCACAGCCACAATGCGACAGTGCTTGGCCTGTGACTAATGTGCACGGACGTGGAGTGCAGAATTTCTAAACTACTCTATCGAGTTCTACATCCAACATCTAATCGATTACACATTTCCTAAATATTTTTAGTCACCATGCATGCAGGCCCCTGAGCAGAGCAGATGATAATGTGTGGAAAACAGATGAGAGAAAATAAATGAAAAAGAAATATAATTGATTGAAAATATAATAAAAATGTATTAAATTTAGGGAAAATAACAAAAAAGACCTGAAAATTGTTAAATTTCAATGAGATACCTAATACTTCAAAATCTCACGGGGAAAGTGGTGTGTAATCTGGTGTTTTACAAATATAGTTAAATGATTAAAATGTTTTTATTTTAAAAAGTTTATTAATAAGTTATGAACTGGTAATTACAAGTGTCAAATAATAAATGACCAAAAATGTACTTATAATAACAAGTTATTCCTCCGATCCTAAATATAAGACCTTTTTTATAGTGTAAATTACACTACAAAAGAGGTCTTAAATTGACATTACAAAGGGGTATAATATTTAGAACCAAATGAATATTTTTTAACAAGTTATGAGCTGGTAATAATAAGTGTTAAATAACAAATGATGAGAAATATACTCAAAATGACAAGTTTAAAATAAAAGTATTTTAACCATTTAACTATATTTATAAAATATCATATTAGGCACTATTTCCTTTTTTAAATTTTGAAATGTTAAGTGGCTGAACAGTGATTTCACAGTTCCCACGTTTTTTTTTGTCCTTTTCCCTAAATTTTAATTGAAAAATTATAATTTATAAAAATGATTAAGGACAATGGGGAGGAAAAGTTAAAAGTAGCCAGCGTGTAGGTCCCAAGCAAGAAAGAAACACGACGCGGGGCACTTCTTTTCCTAGCAATTGATAACATCGACTCGGCTCCGCCTTAATTGCTATTATAATAAAAACGGAACTGCGTTGTGTTGTGGGATCGATAATTTGCTTATGAAGTAATAAGCCATGGCGTCTTGTTTGGCTTCTGCGTCCTCCAAATTCAAATACGACGTCTTCTTAACTCTGAGAGATCCCAAGGGTTGTGTGAAAGGCTATGTTGAGAATAAATTGAGAGTTGCTGGAACCAGAGTTTTCGTTGACGATGAAGAAGAAGCGTTTTCTGTACAAGAGGCCGAAGCCGCATTAGGATCATGGATCGTTGTTGTTTTATTCACGCCGGAGTTTCTTGAGTCGGAGAAGTGTCTCAAGAGACTGGTGATCAGAACTATGTGGTGGAATAACAACGTGGTGCCTGCATTCTGTGGAGTGAGCCGGCAGCAAGTACATGAGAAGATGCTGTCTTTGTCTTCCATATTTGATTTCGCCGGAGTTGCTTCCGGACCTGGCTTCAAACTCTCCATTGACTTCAGGTAATAAATTATCCTGTTTTGCTCCTCCATTTTTATACAGTGTCACCCAAAGAGGAAGTTTTGTTCTTTTTTTTTGGGACCTGAAAATAGGAAGTTTTGTTAAAGACCTTTCTTTTTCAAATTTTATGATATATAAAATAGATATGTGAGATGAATTTTATTTTGAGCTATGTGGTTGTTTATAATAAAAACGAATACCTGTTGGTCTAGTTCTCCCCTCAGAGAAATCATGATTTTCCCTCTGTTTTTGGCTGCTAAAGTGTCTTTCTTCGTTTTTTTGTTGTGAGGTGCAAATGTAATTATGCAGAGCAAATTGTTTTGTCACTTCACGATCCCCCTTACTAATAAAAGGCTTTCCAAATTTGACTGCTATCAGAAACACTAACTCTATTTTGGCTTGGATAGAAAGAAAATGAGAGGAAAAAAACCTAAAAAGAAAAGTAAAAAGAAAACTGAGTTTTCTGAGAAAAAAATGGGAGAAAAGAAAAACTGAAGAGAAAATAAAATGTGGGATCCATCTGAATTTTTTTCCAACTTTTTTCTCCGTCTGTGAAGTGAAAATGAGGAGAAAACTCATTTTTTTCTTCATGTCCTCCGTATCTTAATTTTTATACTATATTTTTAATATTTTTTAAATATTTTGAATAATGTATAATATACTTATTTTCTTTAATTATATCTAATTCAAAAAATTATCCACTTTTTATTTTTTACTCTGAAAAATAACATTTTCTTTAAATTATCTTGTTTAAAATATGGTAACATGAAAATATATATTTATCAAATACTTTAATTTTAAATTATTTTTTGTAAAATAATTTTAAATTATTTGATAATTTGGTTTCTGCATTTAATTATTTAATTTGATTTTGAACATGATATAGTTCTTACATAAAAACATTTTTATTATTTAGATATTTGCTTATTTTCTTTCTTCTGATTTTTTTGGCTTATTTATCCAAATATGTAATAACATTTTCTCTCTGTTTTTTGTCCTCTCATTTTCTTTGCTAGTAACTTTTCTTCTCATCCAAACCAAGCATAAAGAGACGTTCTTAGATCTTCCTTTTTTTAGATTATCAAACCACTTATTTAATCCTAAGATATTTCAATTTTTTCATATAAAGTTATTCTAAGTAGGATATCTAGATTATTCTTTAAATACATTATGTTTCGATTAGTTACTAGATTTTTTAATTTTGAATGATTGTACTTACTACTGTATAAATATATGGCGAAGTTATACATAAATTCCTCAACTTTATGTGTTATGTGTAGATTGCTCTTTCAGCTTTGAAACTTTAGAATAAATCTCCTAAATTCTTACATATGTGCAGCTGTCTCTCTTTGCTCATTACTTATCTGCACATATATTAAATTTTAGGGGGCTTCTATAATTATAATTCAAAGCTTGGGGAGTTATTTACGCACAAAAATATAACTTAAGGGGTGTATAATTAACGGTTAGGTTCATCCATATAGAGTTAGAAGTTTAGGTGGGTTTGTTATTCAATTTTAAAGGCTAAGGGAGTTATTTGTGCATATTCAAAATTCGGGAGATTTATATAATTTAGACTAAATATTATAAATAGAATTGGGATTTCCTTGGTTTTTACCTTTTAGAACTTATGAACTGAATTTAAATTATCTCTTCCGTCAAGCTTTCTCTCTTTTAATTTATTTCTACCCCCCACTTGTTTTATCCTTTAAATAGAATTGGGATTTCTTTAGTTTGTATTTCAAATTAAACTATAATGTTATATTAAGGACCAGATGTAATATACTAATACGACAGAAGAGTGATCATGTTATGACAGTGGCCTAATTTACCTTCTAGTGTTCTATTGTGCTCCTCCTAGGTTCCAAACGAGAAGAAGAAAGCATTCTTCTCTGCCTCTACTATATCTACACTTTCCTGCCAATCCTAATCCTTCTTTATCAATATTTTCATTGCTCAGTTCAGTTTGCTAAAAACAATAAGCAACAGATCAATAGAGCAAGGGAGAGAAGTGTGACAAAAAAATTATCCTGATTTGGTCCACTGCCTCTCTGTCCAGTCCCCTCGATAACGTTAAAGAGTTTTTTTTCTTGCTATAATAGTAACATGTTTGCAACCAAAGTTACAACTGAAATTTTTCCCGTTCTAATAACCTGCGACGCAATGTTAGATCTCTAGTTAACATCAAAACGTAGGAATTTCATATATCGCTTAAAACCAGCTAACTCCAATCTCATAGGCAATCACAGCCTGACAATAACAGCAACAACAAGTTCTCTTGGTCTGGAGGGTTTAAACAAGCTAACCCATAACACAGAACACCATAAGAGTATTTTCAGTAAAGCTTAGATACAACTCTAACTTGGGTTGTGTTACCACGAAAGCTTAAATGCAGAACACTTTTGATCACTAAGTAAAGCCCATAAGAGTCTTCCATATCATTCTTCATATCTTCATCCCTTAAACACTTAACTCCCACTCATGATTAGATCCCACTAGGGCGATGATCAAGTTTTGGCCCTCACTAGAGAAACCTTCTCAAAAAAGGAATTCAAATGTAGAAGGCCAACATTTCTTTCACACACGCATAGTTTCATAACACGTGCCTCTTTGTCCTTTTAATTGAATGTTGCCCTGCCAACTGTGACAGGAATGAAATCAGTAGCCGCATCTCAAACTTAGGTTTTTCCATCTTGCACGATGAATCATTTCATGATCTTCCATGCCATCAAGTAGGGTTACCACTTCGTGTGAGAAAATTGCTTACTTTTTTGGGGTTGAAATTCATTTTGTCGGATGATACAACCATAGTTGGAATCTGGGGAGATGGAGGTATTGGTAAAACAACGATTGCCAAAGCTATTTATGATAGAATTGGTAGCAATTTTGAGGGTAAAAGTTTCCTTTCAAATATTAAGGATGTATGGAAGAAAGGTAACGGTGAAATTCTCCTCAAAAATCAACTTATTTCAGATATTTCTGAAACTAAACTTGATGAGACAAATGATGTTGCGATGCATGAACTAATGATGCAAGAACTCAGTGGAAGAAGAGTCTTAGTGGTACTTGATGATGTAAATTGTGAATTTCAGCTCAAGGAATTGTGCGGAAATATGAAGTGGTGTGGTAAAGGGAGCTTGATATTCATTACAGCAAGAAATAAGGCTATCTTAGATGCCTTTGCTGACATATCATATGAAATGAAAAGTTTAAACAGAAAGGAGTCTCTTAAACTTTTTTGCTTGCATGCATTTAAGAAATTTACTCCCACAAATGATTTTGAGGATTTTTCGGAGCGAGTCATTCGATACTGTGAAGGACTACCCTTGGCTCTCGAAGTCTTTGGCTCTCTTTTGCATAATAGGACGAAAAACGAGTGGGAAAAAATAATGAATAACATGGGAGGAATTTCTCATGTTCCAATACAAAAGAAGCTCAAAATCAGCTGTGACTTATTAACTGATACAGAGAAAGATATATTTTTCAATACAGCTTCTTTTTATGTGGGTCAGAGTAAACACCATGTTACACAATTGCTAAAAAGCTCAAGACTTCCTGTGGAAATGGGAATGTCGGTACTCATTGAGCGTAATCTTGTAAAGGTCATGAATGACAAGCTTTATGTTCATGATTTGCTGCAAGAGATAGGAAGGGAAATCAGTCCTAGTAAGCCAAAGCGCATATACACCTATGATGTATTCTTAAGTTTTAGAGGTGACGACACACGCAAATCTTTTACTTCTCATCTTTGCAATGCTTTAAAGCAAGCAGGTATTGAGGTCTACATGGACGAAGAAAGAATTGAAAAGGGAGAGAACATTTCATCTTCATTATTGGAAGCAATTGAAAATTCAAGAATTTCAATTATTATATTCTCAAAGAATTATGCTGGCTCTAGTTGGTGCTTACAAGAATTTGATAAAATCATGGAGTGTTACAAAATAACTCATCAAGAGGTTTTACCCATATTTTTTGATGTCCGACCTTTTGAAGTTCGTAAACAAAAAAATGCCTTTGGAAAAGCGTGGGAAAGACTTATTAAGAGAAGTTCAAGTGGCAAAATGAAGAAATTGACAATCAATTTGAAAAGAGCCCTTACAGAAGTTGCCAATTTATCAGGATGGGACATGCATAACTACAGGTATTTTTAATCTTTTTACTCATTATTGTTTAGAATGGTCAAATTCCTTAAGTTAAATTTTCTTTAATTTGTAAAGGTAAAATCAAATTCGTTGACGAAATTTGGTTCATGTCAGACTTGTAATATTTTCTAATTAAAATTATATAGAGCATTCAACACTCACTTACTTTGGCTTACTCTACAAGCCTATCATTTTTGTTGATATCATTGTGTGTACCATGCACTTTAAGGATTCTCGAGTAGGATTCATTGTCATCTAACTTCTTATTGTTTCCAGGACTGAAATCGAGTTGATTGGCGATGTTACTGAAGCTGTCAGAATGAAGATAGGTGACAAAAAATGCCTGTTTGTTGCTCACCATCCAGTGGGATTGAAGTCTCGTGTGCAAGATATCATCCAATTGCTAAGTAGTAAATCAAATGAGGTTATCATAGTAGGGATTTGGGGAATGGGTGGTATTGGCAAGACAACAATTGCTAAAGCCATCTATAATGAAGTTGGTCAAAGCTTTGAGGGAAAGTGCTTCCTTGCAAATGTTAGGGAAGTTTGGAAGCAAGATAATGGTCCAGCTTACTTGCAAGAACAACTTCTTTCAAGCATCTTAAAATCAAGAAGGATGACACTACGTGATGTAGAAGTGGGAAAAACTCAACTAAAGGAAAACCTTTGTAAGAAAAAAGTGATTGTTGTACTTGATGATGTGAACAATGAAGACCAACTAAAAGCTCTATGCGAAAGTCATGAATGGTTTGGCCAAGGTAGTAGAATCATCATCACTACTAGAGATCAACATTTACTTAATATCTTAAGAGCGATTCATGTATATAGTGTGAAAGAATTGGATGACAACGAATCTTGAACTTTTTAGTTGGCATGCATTTAAGCAAGCAATACCTAAACAAGAGTTCATTGAACTTTCAAGAAGGGTAGTTTCTTACTCTGGAGGGTTGCCCCTGGCTCTTGAAATCCTTGGGTCTTATTTATATGACAGAGAAATATTGATTTGGAGAAGTGTTTTGGATAGATTACAACGAATTCCAAATGATCAAATCCATGAGAAGCTTAAAATAAGTTATGATGGTTTGAGCGATGATATAGAGAAAGAACTATTTCTTGACATCTGTTGTTTCTTTATTGGGAAGAACAAAAGTGATGTGACACAAATATTGAATGGTTGTGGACTTCATGCAGATATTGGAATTAATCGTTTGATTGAGCGAAGCCTTGTAAGAGTTGGCAACAAAAATAAGCTTGAAATGCATGATTTATTGCGTGACATGGGACGAGAAATTATTCGTGAGCAGTCACTAGAGGAGCCTGAGAAACGTACTAGATTATGGTTTCATGACGATGTGTTGGATGTGTTAAGAAATAAAACTGTAAGTATATTTCTGAATGACTTAATTGAATTATTTCCCTATGTTTCTTATTATTCAATATGCTCTTATCCTTTTGTTGCCAATTGTAAACCTTTATCTTAATGACTTAATCACCGGAATATTTTGTTTTTGTTTTCTGTTTCTTTTTATTTGGCAGGGAACAAAATTTATCAAAGGATTGGCTTTAAACTTGTCAATGAACAATTCATTATACTTGAGTGCCAAAACATTTAAGAATATGAGGAAGCTTCGCTTGCTTCAACTTGATAATGTACAACTTACTGGAGATTATAGTTATCTATCAACAGATTTGAGATGGCTTTGTTGGAATGGCTTTCCCTTAGAAAGCTTGCCAATGGACTTCAATCTAGAGAATATAGTTGCCATTGATTTAAAGTGGAGTAATCTTGTGAAAGTTTGGGAGAAAAACCAGGTATTTATAGTGAGTATTTGTATTTGTTTTCATCTATTATTTCTCTTTTATTTGTTATTTATCTTATTTTAAACTATTCTCTTTTCACAGTTGCTCGAGGGGTTGAAAATTCTCAGTCTTAGTCATTCTCATTATTTGATAGAAACACCTGACTTTTCAAAGATACCATATCTTGAAAAGTTAATACTGAAAGATTGTCCTCGTTTGTCTATAATTCACCCTTCCATTGGTGATCTTAAATATATTGTTCTGTTAAATTTAAAGGACTGTAAAAGCCTCAGCCATCTCCCAAGAAGTGTATATCAATTGAAATCCTTGAAGACCCTTAATCTCTCTGGTTGTTCAAAGTTTGAAAAGCTAGAAGAAGACATTGGGCAAATGGAATCTTTAACAACTTTGATGGCAGATCAAACTTCTCTGGCTCAAATTCCTTTCTCATTGTTGAGATTGAAAAGTATTAAATATGTGTCTCTGTGTGGCTATGAAGGATTATCACGTGATGTATTTCCATCTCTTTCTTTGTCTTGGATGTCATCACCAACATATCATTCAAAGTCATTATTGCGAGCGTTTTGGTCCATGCCAGATTTAATTGGAGGTCTATCACATCCTTTATTTTCAAGAAGATATGAAACATCAGAAGCAAGACCAAGCACATCTCAGGCCTCATGCAAAAATACTCCCGCATTACTCGAATTTCATGATCAAATTCAAAGGGAAAGGTCAGAAACATTGACGAGTTCTTTGATTATTCCAGTAGGGCAGTTCAACAAAATTACAGATACCCTTCTAAAGAGTATTTCAAAGGTGTTTCTTTTTATCTTAATTAATTCTCTACTATCTCGTATGCATAATCTTTTCAATATGGGGAGGGCACCTTTCTACCATACGTGTTTAACTATCTATGAGTAAATGTTCGAGAGTTGAAGGTACAACAATGTAAAATGTGCTTTTATGATTATTATATTTTTATAATAATGCTAGATCATACTTTTAGCAAATGTCTTGTTTTTGTGTGTAAATGTACATGGCACAGTGAACACTATACTTACTATTCATCCCCGTGACAAACATGCTTGCCATATATTAAATATTAAAGTTTTCCATTTGTTTAGAGTGTCAACTACTCTAGTGAATATTATTTTCCATATCTTCTAGATCGATTTAATTGGATTACTCTTTCCTTGTGTTCTTGGAATAGGGATGGAACGAAGGGCTTCACTATTCTCTTCCTAAAGAAAATTATCCTGATTGGTTAGTTTTTGAACATGAGGGATCTTCGGTGTCATTTGAAGTTCCTCAAGTTTTTGGTCATAGCTTAAAAGGAATGGTCCTCAGCGTTATCTATTCGTCTCTTCAAGATAGCATGGCATCTGTACGCTCTGTTGGTCTAATGATAAAGAATTTCACAAAGGCTACCATGGATTTCTACAACCGAGAAGTTGCAATAATTACTTCTGTTGATGAAGAATGGCAGAATATAGTATCTAATTTGGAGCCTGGAAATGAGGTGGAAATTGAAGTCAAGTTTGCATACAAACATATTGTGATAAAGAAGACTACAATCTATCTTTTACATGTTGAAGAAACTGACAAGCTGATCCCTCTAAATGGCATTAAATCATAAAGTTAAGGTGCATTTGTTATCTTTTAGTTAACTGGGATTGTTATAAGATTCTTTCACTTAATTTTCAAATGTAGTATGACCTTTTTTTTGTTTGAAGGGTACTGCTTCAAGCTCAAGGCGTCACTTAAATAAAACGCAAGTGTTCTCCTAAAAAGCAGAAAAGAAAAATGTAAGTGAAAAGTGATAGCTTTGAAGGTTTTCTTATTTATGTTTTTCATCATTTATGTTATTTGTTGCAGAAAGCAAAGAAACACACATATTGTCCTCTTCCATCTCTTATATCATACATGATATAGTCTCTTTATCACTTTCATACTGTGTTATGAATATCTATTTATATAGTATATGATAATTATCACGGTGCAATTACTGACTTTGCCTAGTCCCATGTTGCTGACCTGATATTAGAATGGCAATATTCTGGTGACCGATTTTGCTACCTCAAATGAAGCTCTTTGTTTGAAAATGTTTGAAGATGACCATGTCAGAATTTTACACTGGTTTCTACTAAACAAATCCAGCCTTGAGCTCCTATGTGTCTCCAACGAAATTTGTTGAAGGAGATGTATTCCAAGGTGAAAAACTATAGATCAGAAAAGACAATTAAGAAAATGACACAAAATTTTGATAATGAATTGCAAAAAAACACCATCATCTATATAATGTAGGTAGGATTCCAAATGGACAAAATGTCTGAGGTTTTTGAATATTTGTAATGGAAAAATATTGTTCAAATTTCTTTCTTTCTTTTTTTTTAAAAAAATTTCTTCCTGTTTTGTTGGTGACTTTTATGGTTAATTTATTGAAGCACCTTTTCAACAGCAGGAGGAGATTGTAGTCTTCGAGCAAGTTATGGCAGAAAAGGGATATGAGACTGGAGATGAAATTCCATTCGACGGATTGGGAATTTCAAAGCTAGCTAGAGCTATAATATTTCTCTAGGATCAAAATATTTTGCCCTGGGCAGTTCTCAAAAATTTCCATTATTAGTGAATGCTTTAGTAAGGTGGTCTTTGAGAATGAAGATGTTAGAGATTGCTTTAGTAAGATATTCTTCGGTGAGTTTCCACTGCTAATTTTGGTTCTTAAAATTTAAAATTAAATTCAGGTGCTGATCTGAACTGGTCAAATAATTGTCTACTCAAATCCTAAAATCTTTACCTGCTGATTTTCCTCCTTTGTTTTCTTCCACTATTGTTTCTTCTCCTGCACATTGAGGTCCTCGATCTATTTTATTTGCTTAATTAAATACTGCTCTAGAGTACGCAAGAGGCTACGTTGTTCTCTCTCTTCTTTTCTGGGTTACCATAAGATTCTTATATGCTCATCCCTGTTACTGATCACAGAGAAGATAATTTGTTAAATTTTGGAGTACATCTTCTGTAGGTGAATGATCTTTAAAGGAAAATCACAACCATAAATAAGAACTTGTTTCCCTGCCAGTTAAAGGACCAAGCATTTCAACAATGGAAGCTGAAAGTACAGCCTAAAATGAAGCATTTCCTCTGGTTTGCCTGTCACAATAGAGAACTGATGCTTTACTAGAAGGCCTATACGTTCTCAATTGTGGCTCAGGTATGGAAAATTTTGAAATTATTTTCTTTTATGCTACTGGTTGAACTATACTTGGTGTAGTACTCAGCTAGGGATTGTCTTCTCCAATGTGCTGTTATATTTAGAAATTACCTTGTTCTGCGCTTAATGATCAAAAGCAATTGACCCCATGTGGACTTTATGTGCAGCGAGTGATAGTTTGAACGATTTATTGATTATTTAAGTCATTTGAAAACTATTTTATGATGAATTTGAGAGTTATCTAACTTTTGGGGTTGACTTTGTTGTGAACAGTGATTTTTAAAGCATTTTCCTAGTTGTTCATTTTGTGTTTGTATGATTTAGGTGACACTGAGCAGAGTGTACGGATGGAACCACATGGCTTATGGTAGCTCAAGTTTGTGTTTCCTTCTAACACAAGTACTGTAAACGTGAAGTGGTTTCTTCTCTTGGCCTGTGAGCTCAAACTGAATACTGATGGAGCCTTTGGCTATAGTTATCTTAAATTGTGAAGCTTCTTTCTGCCATATATGCTACGGCACTTGCTCTTAGGAGTAAACCAAATAATTTAGTCTGTGATAAAGCTTTAGTTGAAAATGATTGTAGTTTTCTAGTTGATTTTGTGAAGGGTCATATTACAGTATTTGAAAGGGAGGCCCGGGTTTTATCTTAGTTCATTATGTCCCAATATAGTAATTCGGCAGCAGATTGATCAGAAGAGAAGGCAAAGGGGATGTGAATTTTTGGATGAATGAACATGTCTGTTTTATGAAACAGTTAATCATGGGCTATTCTATCAGCTTGCACAATAATGGAGTTTAATTCATAGTTCTTGTCTTTGATTAGAAATCATGTTCATGTGAATCTGTTTGGACGGGGAGAAAAGTTGAGAGGGGAAAAAAAATGTAAGGGTAGAAAATGGTGAGAGAGAAAAATTAGAGAAATAATGTTATCACTACTTGTAGTTTGATTGATAGGATAAAAATGCCACAAGGACAATAACATCTTTACAACAGGATATATTATGTTTCGTGTTGTTATCTCTGGCAAAATAAGTTAAAGGTAAAAATCATATTAAAATTTATACCATAACATAATTTAAAACCCGTGCACAAAAAAATTCTAAATTCAATTTATTTGTCATGAACATATTTTTCTACCTGAAAATCAAAATGGATAATTTTTAAAGTAAAATGAAATAATTTAAAATAATCAAATTAAATGCCATCTAAAGCTGTCAGTAAAACAAGATGGGGATGAAAGAAAATTTGATCAAAAAAAAGAAAGAAAGAAAATGATATTTCCTATCTATTATTTTCTCACCTTTTTTTTTTTAATTTTCTCTTCTGGTCCACAAACGGGTAATATTGTTTTCTCTTCCTATTTTTTCTTCCTACGTTTTCTTCTGATTGCTAGGACTTCTCGCGTAACCTTCCAAAATTTCGGACTTTGTGAATGTGAATGGAGATATTTTTGCCAATTGATTTTTTTTTAAACGTCAATAAATGATCAAAATCCTCACTAGAATTGTATGCCCCTTAATCATCATTATCTTCTTCAGTTCCTAAAGATCCATTCTCCTCCAAAAATTTCCCAGAGCAATACGAGGCATGGAAATGGGCCTTTGAAAAAACGAGGAAAGTGGACTCAGAAGAGGACATAATAATTCTTGTGGGCTCATCAACTTATGTCGTTGCCTATTAAAAGGTCCGGCCGATTCATTCTCTTAACATTTTAAGCCCATTTGATTTATACATATGCAGCTGAAAATAGGCCCCTGATCATGCTTCTCAACTAAGTGAACAAACATCAGAAAATGGATGTGATAATATAAATATAGATATTTATCAAGAAAATAATGAACAGAAATGAAGTGGAGAACTTATAAGTCGTAAGGTTCTGTTCATTACATAAAAAGGATATAAACTTGGATTAGAATTTTTTTTAAAGCTAAACTGGTTTTACATGTTTAGGATGCTTGAGCATGGACTAATTGGATAAGAAAAATTAAGAGAGAGAAATGTTCTTATTGTTCAATCAAGGGAGGGCATCAAAGAGAATTGATTCAGAATCGCACTTGGGTTAAGAATTTGGCTCTCTCGTCGAAAGACTTTTATCTCCTATATTTGAAAAAGATCTTAACTCGGATAATGAATTATTGCTGCTCACAGTTTTTCAAGAGGGACTTGGTAAAGGTTATAGGTTACAGAAAATTCCCTTGCTAGTTACTAGAACGAGTTCTAGTCAAATATCATCGGATAATTCCTTTCTATCTTGGTTAGTATTAATATAGATATTTATCCAGTCAAAGTTTGTCAAGAGTGACTTCGTGAATACTAGAGAGGAGGCCTCGGAGGGGAAAAAATTCCATATAGGTGTTAGTCCCACCTTTTTTATTATTATTATTTTTTTTCAGTAGGTCTTAGTCCCATATGCCCCTTAAGAAATTGGCATAAAATGAAAAATAAATGGGATATTTTTTTTCAAGACCAACTGAGGTATATTTTGCATTATTAAGGATCAAATGAAATATCGTTGGCACCAAAAGAAAAAATGAAAATATCACTGAAAATTTTGAGAAACAAAAGATGTGAAATCAATTAGAAGAATGAGTAACCATACTTGCGTAAATTCGTACCTTAAAAAGAAAAAAAACATACGTGCATATTTTTGTGAGAAATAGGAGGTGTATTGTAGGAGATATCAACAACGAGAAATTCTATCTTACAAAGTGTCATCGTCTCACATGGTGTTATTATATTCTACCAACAAGTAAATTTTTAGATAAATTGTTAATTAGAATATTGACTCCACAATTTTATGAACTATTCCTTTTAATTTTTCTTTTATCTTTTTTAAGGGATTCCATACTTCTTGATCTCTTCTTTTTATCCACGCAATAGCCTTTTTCATACGTGTTGGAGACGCCTTAAGTGATCTTTTGATCATTTTATTTTTAATAGATGACTCCAACTTTTCTTCCCATATGTTTATGGTGAATCTTATTTTTCTTTTACATGATGACACATCATCCATCATAATGTCATGACTCAGCTACCCCCACCTCAACATAGAAAGTGTTGAAAAAATAGCGATAAAAAACTAACAAAATAAGCAGCTCTTAGTGTGCGTATGTGTGTTAGTCTCACATTCAAATTAAGCAGATCAAGTCAAAGTAATCTAGTGGTTGTTTGTAATCCTTCAAAAACATTTTTTTTCATCATAATTTATGGATTACAAAGTATGTGAGGAAAATTTAAACTCAACTTACATAAATAAATACTTGTTTAGGATTAAGATTAGGATTATCAAAATCACTTATTCACACAATTCAAAACAAAACCTCTTTTGTATACATATCTTGTATACCATAAATTACAATTGAAAAGTTATTTTTTGAAAGATTTCAGTGTGATCCCAACACAAGTCATAAGTGTTTTTGGGTATGAGAATGTAATCCGAATAAGCACTTGGGCTTCTAACCCTTTCAAATTACTTTCAAAAAATCTATTCAATGAAGATGGAATCTTTAACAACTTTGGATGCAAATCAAACTACTATAGCACAAGTGCCATTTTTGCTAGTGAGATTGAAGAACATTAAATATTTGTCTTTATGTGATTATGAAGGATCAATTCGGGGTGTATTTCCATCGCTTGTTTTGCCTTTGATGTCACTAACACACCATTTAAAGTCCTTGTCTCAAGCATTTCAGATCTTTCCATCTTTAATTAGGAGCCTATCACATCCCTTATTTTCAAGAAGATGTGAAACATCAGAAGTACGACCAAGTACATCTCAAGCTTCATGTCAAAATACTCTATCATTACTTGAATCTAATGAGCAAATTCACATGGAAAGGTCAGAAACATTGATGAATTCTGTAACTATTCAAGTAGGATGGTGCAAGAAAATTATGGATACCTTTCCAAAGAGTATTTCAAAGGTATTTCTCTTTATCTTAATTCTCTACTACCACATGCATAATATTTTCAAAATCGGCAAAACACCTTTCTATTTTACATGTTTAAATAATTAGAGTAAATATTGTTGAAGGTCCAATAGTATAAAATGTGCTTTTATCAACATCATATCTATATTATGTGCTAGATCGTACTTTTTGCAATATCTGGTTTTTTTGTGTAAATGTACACAGTATGAGGAACATTATTTACCATTCACCCAATACAAACTCATTGGCCAAATATGAAACATTGAAGGTTTCCATTTGTTTAGAGTATCAACTCTAGTGACTATTATTTTCTACATTTTCTCAATTGAATGTGACTTTTTCCTTTTGTTCTAGGAATATAGGGGTGGAGGAATGAAGGACCTCACTATTCTCTACCTAAAGAAAATAATCCCGATTGGCTAGGTTTTTGAACATGAGTGATCTTCAGTGTCATCCTCAAGTTTTTGGTCATAGCTTAAAAGGATGGTCCTCAACATTATTTATTCATCTCTTCAAGATAGCACGGCATCTATACAATCTGTTGGTATTATGATGAAGAATTTCACCTACCATAGATTTCTACAAGCAAGAAGTTGCAACAACTTTTTCTGATGAAGAATGGCAGAGCATAGTATTTAATTTAGAGCCTGAAAATGAGGTGGAAGTTGAAATTAAGTTTGATCATAAATATATTGTGGTGAAGGAGACTGCATCTATCTTGTATATGCTAAAGAGATAGACAAGCTGTCACCTCTAAATGACAATAAGCATAAAGATTAGGTCCATTTTTATATTTTAGTTAACTGAGATTGTTATGATATGGTTTTTTCCTTTACTTACTTCTAAGTATATCATAATTTTTTTTTTTTGGGTATGAAGAGTAATACTTCAAGATCATGGCTTCTTTTTTTAGTTTTGACCTGTTATGTTCTTTTTTTTTGACCTGGAGCTCATGGCTTCACCTAAATGAGAAGTTGTTCTACCAAAAAAATGAAAGTGAAGTGTGATAGGTTGAAGGCATTTTGACTTGTGTTTTCCAATTTTTGTGTTTTATGTTGTGGTAAAAAAGAAACACGCATCCTGTATTCTTCTATCCCTTATATCATATATAATACTCTTTTTATCACTCTCACCCCCTCTGTTATGAATATCTATTTATATAGTTTGTCAATGATAAAAATAATAGTGCAACTATAGATTGATTTTTCTTAATCCCATGTTGCTGACCTGATATTACAATAATGATATTCTGGTAACCAAGTTTGCCACCTCAAATCAAACTTTTTGATTGAAAATATTTGAAGATGATCAATGTTCTGTATGTGAATTGTCTTTTAAGAAATGCAAGCTTAGGTACATAATCATGAACAATAAGGCATAAAGATTAGGTACATTTTTATATTTTAGTTAACTGAGATTGTTATGATATGGTTTTTTCCTTTACTTACTTCTAAGTATATCAAAAAATTTTTTGGTATGAAGAGTAATACTTCAAGATCATGGCTTCTTCTTTTAGTTTTGACCTGTTATGTTCTTTTTTTTTGACCTGGAGCTCATGGCTTCACCTAAATGAGAAGTAATTGTTCTACCAAAAAAATGAAAGTGAAGTGTGATAGGTTGAAGGCATTTTGACTTGTGTTCCCTGGAACAGTCGAGCTCTCCTTAAAACAGTCCGAGGAGAACGGCGGCGAGGACGGCGATGAGGACGACGAACGACGGACGATGTCGGACGGCTATCCGCATTCTCCTTCATCCTTCGATCTGCGATTTCTTTCTTTATCAAAGAGGAGAAAGGTCAAAACGGTTGATTCCATGGATGATGAAGTAGCTAAGGTCATTGATTTTCTTTCTTACTTTCTCCTCTAATAATTTTCTTCTTCATTTCACCTTCTTGCTTATGTTCACTCTTGGCGTCCTCTAGTCTTCACGAATTTGTCATCCTTCGTCCTTCATGGTGGACAGATCTTGGGTTCATGGTCCTCCAGTCGACGGTGGTACTTTGGGAGTGAAGGTCAGAAAAGAGAATGAAGGGAATGTTCGAAGGTGTGAAGCTTAGATTGCATTTAGTTGTGCTACTCTGTTGGAGATGTGCATTTTTCTTTTTTTAATTTTGTCATAGTCTTCCCCATTTCCGGTGACAATGGTGGTCAAATGGTGGTGAGGGGACGAACTGTTGGCAGTGGATGAGATAGACTAGAGTATTTTTCGTTCAAGGAAGATTTTATTCACAGTTCAAGCTTGCTATTGATTTTTTTTGCTTCGTTTTCCATTACTCTAATCTGGTTTTAGTTATTGTTTCTAGCTTTTTAGTCTTCTAGTTTTAGTTTATGGGTAATGTTTCTAATTGAAAGACGTTGCATTTTTCCGGCGACAGTGGTGGTCAGATAAAGTTAGGGGACGACGGCTCACATCAGTGGGAGTGGAAGAGATTTTTTTTTTTGAGCTGAGGATAGTTTGGTATTTTCATACTATAGGCACATATTTTACTAAAAATATATCTCACTTCCACTCTCTTACCAAACATATTTTAAAACTCACTTTCATCTCCACTTTCACTTCCATCAAAAACTCTTCCATCATACCAAACGAGGCATTAAAGTTTCAAGCTCCCAAAATAAAACAAAACCACAATTAAACTCAACAAGACAAATAACAAGATAAACAATATCAAAAACCATAGTATACTTTGTCTTAGAGCTTAACTTTACATGGTTTTTTTACTCTTTCTCTTCTTTGTCTCCCTCTCCCCCTCTCTCTCTCTTCGAAAGGTTATGCGAATGGGAGGAGAGGGGTATTTATAAGAATTTACTTAAATCTTAGCCCTTGATTTTGTATGTATGTAGCTTGACTTTCGTCATTTATTTAATTTCTTTGGCCATGTATCCTATATCTTCTTGCCTTCCATCTTGATTTTGCCATGTGAGCCTATTAGATGTCCCTTTCATTTAATGAAAATGCTACCTCCAGAGACACATAACATGCCACCCATTAACATGTGAGTTTTAATCATATTATTTTATTCCTCTTCCAACAACAATTCCTATAATCCCTTCCATGTCCCCTTATCAATTTGGCAATACGATAGAGAGGAAAATAAGAAAAAAACTTGTGTAAAATGCAGTCCCTACATATTCTTCTACTAATTTCACAATTACATGTCGTATCGGGTACTTTTCGAGTCCTGACTTACTTAGTACTGTTGGGATATGTTATGGAACTTTTTTTAATTACCAGTAACCTCACATGGCATTATATAATATGTCTAAAAAAGAAGTGATGCTTTTTCCTTTGTTCTTCTATTAAAACATTTAATAATATTTATTTCGAAGTAAATTTAATCGAATTATTTCTATCAGTTCATAACTTCAAAAATATATCTCTAGGTACCAATATTACCTTTTTATCATGAGAAATTTTTCTAATTTTCTTTAAGTCAAAAGTCAGCCCATAAACAGTTTATTTTGACTTTTCTCGAATATTATATAAATAGGTTTTAAATTTTATTAAAGTCAGTCTCTTCACCTTTTGGAGACGAAATCATTTTTAAAACCTGCAATAATTCCTCATGTAGTATTCCCCATTTTACTCCCCTTATTTGAGACATTCTCATATTTTAAATAATTCAATTTCGGTTAATATTCATAATTGGCCAAAATCCTAAGAATTTTACCAATTTACTACATGGGTATTTTCATCATTTGTTACCCCATATAGGCCTCAAAATCTCATTTCTCATTTTTTTGTGGAATTTTTCTAAAATTTTTATACGTACATTCAATCATTATCCTTTCTGATCCAAAACTTTTTAAATTTACGATTAGGTTGTTACTCGAGTTTAGGTTTACGAATCATCTCACTGAGATTATTTGCATAACCTTTGGTCCTTAATCATCTCCAATTCCTATACTCGAGCCCTCGAGACTTCATTGAAGTTCTAACTTACCTGTCTTGTGGTTTCAAAAAACTTTTATTTTGTGATTTAGTCCCTGGGAATCTTCTCATCCTTTTAGGAGACTTTTGAAACTTTTGCCAAAAGGAGTCTAGTAGCTTCCCCATCTCAGGCTAATTTTGGTATTTCTATACCTAAAATCTGGGATGTCACACACTTTAAATTTTATAGAAGCCCCTTCACCCTTGAAGCATTGCCAATAGGGATATTTGTCACCCTAGATGACACAATTATCACCATAATCCCTGACAGCCAATCCCTGTTTAATACTACTTCCAGTTCTTAATATAAAAACTAGTCTTACGTTCAATTTGATCCTAAATATAACCTCAGTTCACTTTGTTTCTTATACTTATCTATTTTTTTAAGATAATCCTTATAGTAGTTGTACATGTTAAATCTTTCATTAAATGATAGTTCTAGCTAATATATACATGATTAGTAAGAGTATTTTAGGGCAGACAACACTTATTTATTACAAATAATTAACTTAACTAATTTTCTTAACCTACTCAAATTAATCAAATTAGTTTTTATATTAAAGACCAGAGGTAGTAACGCAATCATTAGCCCTAATAATTCAAAGTCGAATGGTCATTTCCAATTTTATTAAAACAATAACAGTAATGGTTAAGGACTAGTTTTAAAAAAATTAATTATATGTATACAGTGGGAGAGGACCTGTAAAATACACTCTGAAAGAGCACTAGTTACTTGGTCGTTGTTTCCAATATGAATTAGTCAATTAGAAGACGTCTCAAGCATTGGTCTGGCCTTGATAACTTATTGGGAAAATCTTATAAAATGAGTATAAAATGCTCGTCGTTGTGAGATGCGCTCAATGAGGACCTAAGTGTAATCTAATTCCAAAAGCAATTTAAGCTAATTAAACATATAACATATGAGAGATGTGTTGGAAAAAGCTTATTTTGATAACTTATTTGGAATATATTATAACAAAAAGGTTAATAAAAATAGAATGTTTTTTCTCAACAAAAACCTTCATGATTAACTTTTTTTCTCTTAATTCTAAACATACTGCCCTAAAATGATTTGGTTTCCTATTAAAAAAATATTCTAGCAATCATTTTTTTTTAATTCAAATTCTGAAGTGAAGTGTTTTTTTTTTTTTTGGGTTTTAAACGGTTGTACTAAATTCATGCCTCTTGAAGAGAAGAAAAGTCATATTTTGAAATTTTTTGAACCACAAGAAAAAAAAAAAAAAGGGAAAAAAAGGGTGAGACGTGTCCTATGACTTGCATTCAAGTCAACGACAAGTTGTTCAAGTGGTAGTGCAAGCCATCATGCTTAAACGAGGTCTCAAACATTGCGTTGACCAGTTTAATGTATGTGTACGTCTAATTACTCAAAACTTAAAAAAAAAAAAAAAAAAGAAGAAGAAGAACATATAATTCAAGAGGCAAAGAAAAGCTGGACCACAAGTAAGTAAAGTATAAATAAGTACGCTTGAGTTGAGTTTCCAAGATGGGGTACCGCTTTGTTTGCTTTACATACTATCAGCCTACCAGGATTACAAACATTCAAGTTAGAACCCAATAAACATTTAAGGTTATTCATCAAGTCATAACCTATTAATTAAAAATGTTACTTGTAATACATAGAAGGTAACACTTAACTTAAGGAGGCTTATCGTTATGATTCTAGTACATAGTCTTAATTAACATTGACACATCAACTAATATAGAATGTACAAGCTAATTGGGAGAATGTAATATATTTAATTATAAGTATATTATGTTGTATTTTGTTTTCATTAAAATATCCCAAATGTGGCTCACTAGTCAATTAGACCTAGTTTAAATAAGGTTTAGACTCAGTTTTTTTTAGTTATTTATTTGATCTTGACGGTGGATTGTGCTTTTTATGGTTGACTGAGTACGCATTTGTGAATTATCTGCTGTTGAGGCAATCAGAATACTTTCAGCAATATCCAGATCCCCCGGGGGGACAAGAAGAATACCTTCAAGCATATATAGTTTAATTTAACTATTTTCCGTACTACATCGCCGCCAAGGGTTGTATCATTATATCAAGGAGAGATATACGTATTAATTTTCGGTAGCTTCCAACTGGCACCAAATTTAAATTATTAAAAAAAAAAATGGTCTACAACTTGACCACAATATATATTCTAATTCCTAAATCTCATGAAGTTTGATGACATCCAAAAGCCACATGTTCCTTCAACTTGCCGACCACCACATTACAAAAGGCAATTTGATATTTGTTTAGTGTAGTCCACATCAAAATATCAACTTGACCCACAATAGTCTCTCTCTCACACACAAATATGTATACATGTTCTGTTTTTTAATTTTTTTTATTCTCCACTACCATGGGATTGGAATAAGGATCAGGTTGTGTGTGGAATTTCACCACCAGAAAATAGGCTTAGAGATTTTTGGGTAGATTTGTACTGCCACCCCTGTCCATTCTACTAACGGAAAATAGTCAAAAAGAATAAGAAGGACACTCTGGTCAGCCTTATTATTCTTGCTGATGCGCACCATCTGACAACTTGCCTTTGCCTTTTGAAATTCCTCATATTGCATACAATCTTGTAATTATAAACTAGGATCAATTTTTTTTTTTTTTCGGGTATAAATTCTTGTCATTTTCCGAAGCATACTCAATTTTGCGGTTGATTAAGATGATTGACTCATAAATCGGGGAAAGAAAAATAATCTGACATGACCCCAAAGGGGTACTCGTAGATTTGGCAAATTTATTTGACAAGATGTCTGCGTTTGTACCCAAGCAATACGCAAGTGGAGATTGGAGATTGCCCGCTCACAATAAAGAATTGAAGGGAATTATTGCTGCTTGTCGATCAATTATAGTGTTCTACGAAAATGATCCAAGCGTATTAAACCCTAAATTGTATCCGCTTGCAAACGCAATCAAGAATACACCTTCTCACTACTCTAAAAATTTTCAGGTAGTTTAGCTCTCTTGTCATTAAAAAGAAAAGTACGATTTGGGGAATCAATTCTTAGTTCTTTACACAATGGAAAGAAGGGGGCTCCACCCCCCCCCCGGCCCGTTATCGATTTATTCATAGCAGAATGCAACGTGGGCTAGAATTCCTATTAGGCCCCAGTACTAAGGCCCATAAAATGAATCCAATACTGCATCCCATGCCCACAATTTCAACGTTTGTTTTTCATGGTGGATGCTTCTAGGGGGGCTAGGATCCATTGTGCAATTTATGGCTGAATTCAGCAAAAGGTCAATGTTCTTTCTTTTAAAAGGCTAATTGAACTGATGTGCAGAGATATTGGGAGTTCCAGAAAAGGTTAGAAACATTAATTTATCGCCAGATCACAAATCCCTATATATTACTCTTAACTTCCTATTGGTTGTCCAAAGGCGGCGCCAAATTTCTTCCCATCTGAATGCCTGCAAAACAAACTAGTCAATATTATTAAAGAATCACGCATTTCGTATCATATTTTTACCAAAAATCTCGTAACACAGAAACAACCAAAAACTAATCTTATTCGTGAGTTATATGAAATAGCAAGGCATCTCAGAGCGCTATGCGTAGGATTCAATTTTAACAGAACCCCAATCGATGCCCGCAAATGGATTTTACCAATAACGTTCTTTCAGAATTCCTCTAGCAATCCATTCAGCCTACTTTGGCTTCTCACTACATAATATAGTTGTGCAAGAAAACCACTGGTCCCCCAACAAAAGCCCCTCAACAAAGGTTCCGTCATTCATGACAAACCCCTTTACAAGACAGGTTAATTACATCAGTTAATCTGTACTAATTCAATACTATCATTAGTTAGCGATTAAAAAGAACACTAGAAACAGTAACATCAAGGTCTGGTACTAAGACTAAGGTTTAGCATAATTACTTCGTTGATCCATGTTCATGAGATTCGACGAGTTTTTACGTTGGCTGTCGAGGGCCTAAACAGACCCTCCTCCTTATCTGGGCTTGGGACGGCTATAACAACATAGGCGGAGTTAATAACACAGAATATAATGATAAGGAAATTTTGAAGACCATAAAATGTTACAACCGTCTACACCTTAGGAAGCACTGGAGGGCACACTTCATTTTAAGCAAAGCTTATGTATATCAAACTTGCAATATATAATCAAATGTATTGCCTCAGAGCTTAATTCTAATTCTTTCCTAACCCGATGTAATTCTCATGACTTGATGTTATATGCCATTGTCAATTTTCTTTTGTTTGCTTCGAAAGGAAGATTTAAATTATTTTTAAGCAGTCATGTGGAAGAGCCTACAATCTAGAGATTAGTCTTTTTGTTATCCCTTATTTTTTTTTTCTCTTTTTTTTTCTCCCCATAATAAGAAACAAAATCAAGGATAAATCCATCCACCCAGGAAGGCACCAGAGTTGGCCAAATGTTCAATAAGATTAACTATTAAACATACACAAATCACATTCTAGAATTACCTGTTCGAGGGAAGATGCAAGATTTCTAAGACCATATCTTCAACACTCTTCTGACCATTGTTGTGCTGACCAGAGAACTAGGAAGGACCCAAAAAAAAAAAAAAAAAGGACTACATCAAATAAGATATTTATAAAATGGTCAAAAATAAATTTATCATTTATAAATAGTCCTCTCATTTGATTTGAAGCGGCAGCTTGATAACCTCTTGTGGGATTAATAGGTAAGGAATTGTCCATAGATTGCTGATTCGGCACACTATTCTGTAAATTTTATGGTACAGGATAAGAAAAATTTGAAAATAAAGATAATGGACAGCACAACCTTGCAAGAATCATATATGCACATTTATGTCACGTCAAAGCCAGATATAATTTGCAATATTCTAAACTAATACCCGTATCCTGGTATTATAGAGATGAACGTATATAATGAAGTGACTTGCAATCTCATTAAAGTCGCTCAAAGGCCTGGAAACAACACCAGAGTAGATTTCAAAAGTAAGAAATAAGGAGCAAACAAATACAAACAAATACTATAGGACTTTGCTAATGTAAAAAAAAACTAGCAAACAATCCGTTATAAAAGTATTCACGAAGAATCAATGATAACCCAGGAAATTCATTCAAATAAACCTTTCCATGTCAAATAATGTCAACAACTTGAATTTCAAATGAACAGGAAAAAAAAAGAATTTATAGAGGAATCTCGGGAAGTGATTCAAATGAAGATTAAACTGTTAACAAAATAACAGCTTGGTCTCATTGTTTACTCGATGACATGATCATTAGCCCATTTACAGTTATCACAATAGGACTGGTCATCCAAGTCACATAATTTTGTAGACTTGAAGCAGAGGGCAAAGTGACATAAACAAGGTGTGTTGACTGGACTATTCATCCTACCCCATTATTACTGCCGTAAAGAATTGTCTCAAAAAGAAAAAAGGGTAGAAACAGGGAACTAGAGCTGAAACCAATAGACTGGCCAATTGTAGAAGCCTAGAAGGGTTTAATGTATGAAGGGTCAGAGTTGGTTGAGGAAGCGGATGGAAGACAGTATTTAAGAAGGAAACCTGCCATGGGAAAACGGGAAGAAAATCTTTAAGATAAAGGTTAGGTAGTGAGCTAGACTCTCGAAAGCTAGCACTGGTCTTGCATCATTATCATCTTATTCATTTGTTCTCTTGTTATGTCTCCTCTTATAGTGCCCAGATTGTTCTGCTATGTTACTAATTTCTCGTGCTGAATGAAGGAGTCTTGCCAGCTCCTGTCTTAGTTTCTGGTTTGCATTTGTGATTGGTCTGGAGGTGTATAACTGATGCGTGTGCTTGGTCAGTCGCGTTTTACTGAATCTTGTCGGCACTAGCATGCGTCTGTATAAGACAGTGAATTGGTTTCTGTAAGCTGTCCAAGGAGTACTTCTGCTTCAATGTCAAATATAAGTGTCTTGCAGTGTTCTTTGGGTTATTCTAGCAGGATTTAGCAAGGTTCCTATCATATGCATTTCTCAAAACCCAACCATCTTCACTATAGGCTGGCACTCTGCCAGTATTACATATAGAAGAAAATAAAAAATATTGAACTGCTAAACTGGAATAATTAGACTTGATATTAATGACACACCTAAAAGAGAATACCTTTAAGGTCCTTTTTCCTTGAAAACCTTTCAAGTGTCCATGTAAGCGCACATACATTCCATCCCTGAAACCAAAAAAAGAAAAGGAGTTGCTATATTTCATGGAATGAAATAAGCGTACGTTCAAAAAGAGGTGGCAACTAGAAACATTAACTTTATAAGCCATCTCACAGCAGAATGGCAAATAATGTTTGGACATGTAATGTTCTGAAATTCTGATTAGCAAGAAAATTACCAACTCATAAATCCATATTCATTGTGTCAAGTTACAATGCTAAAAAGTTTGATCGCAATGATCACATAACCGAGAAAAGTTTTTGTTTGAAGAGGAGACTAATGAAAGAAATTAATAAGGTTATGAAACTAAGAAATCGTTAAAAGATAAATTACTAAGCGAATACTGCAGTAGACATAAGTAGCAAAATTACCCGAGACCCTCCGCTTCATTGGTGTCTACATCTTCCTGGAGTCTGCAGATGCAAAATTACCTGCCACTGTGAAAATTTAAAAGACCAGAAAAAGTAAAAAAAAAAAAAAAAGCAAAACACCAACAACAAAAACATCACCATTTACTGCACTCAATCCTTCTAGTCCCATCATCTAGTACAAATCTAACATCAGTAATCCTTCCAGCTTTGTTGCACACCCTTCCTACAAGATGACCTAGATACGATTTTAACCCAAACTATCAGAACAAGAGAAAAGAAGACCACAGCCAACGGTCAATTTGCAATTCAATAGAAACTCACATTATTGACATCCACGCCGTCGATAATCATATTAGACTCATCATCACTTGACTGAAATGCATCATTTATCTGCTTGACCGTCAGAGGAAGCAATGACTGAGCATCACGATTCTGCAAAAGTGAAGCATTAAGTCGGTTCAGAAGTTAACTTTCAACAGTAACAAAGATAATTCGGCCAATAATTTTCACCAATATTCCAAAATATAGTCAAGCCAAAAAGCAGCACAATTAAGTGATTGCTACTTGCTCGGAGGAATTTAAAATAAATAAAAATAAAAAAATAGATTGAATCAACTGTTGCAGTTCAGTTATTAGCAAACCAAAGCACTAATCGCACTTGCCAGAACATAAAATGAGAGTTGTCTAAAAAAAAAAACATAAAATTGGGGGGGGGGGAGTATGCAAAAGATATGGACCTTGGAGTAGGAGAAGGAAGGTTCATGGCCTTGAGTTGCCCGAGACGGCATAAAAACACCGCCGGAGAAGGCTGCGGCGCCGTCTAACTCGCTCGAATGCATGCTTGTTCTCCCTCTGTGTGCAGTTGGGAAATCTTAACCCTAATAGCAGAGAGCAACGAAACAGAACGCACTATTACAGATATTTGAAACTCAAATTTCTATGGAGCATCTATGACTGGCGTGGTTTTAAATTCTTCGGTACGAAAATGAATTAGTTTCGCGCCCTTCTTCTTCCACTATCCTCTAGCCTGAACTAACTCCGCTTGGCCTTATATTTTCGTCTCTTTCATTTGGGTTAAAAAAAAAGAGATTAAAAAATTAAAATTAGTTTTTTGTTTTGGTCTTTTTATTACAATGCTACAAGTAATATGCATATTGATATTTTGTATTCCCTTATTCCAAGCTCAAATTCTCTAAATTAACCCCTTTTTTCATTTATAGTATTTTATTTTAGCCTTAACTTTGAAATAATTAAACTCAATCTCTAATTTAATATATATATGTATTGTTATCATATTTTACTTTTTTCTTTTTATTTCAAATTTTATAACTTTCACCTTATTATTTGTTCAATTATCTCTCACATCATTATCATTTTTTCTATTATATTTATTTTCTTTTTATATCAAATTCTAACTTGGTTAAAAGTTAAAACTATAGGTTACTATAATAAAAGTATGAAAATATTTAAAGACAGCTGATACTCATATCACTGACTTATCAAGTGGAAATAAAATTTGTAAGTACAGCCTTAATTAAATATTTCCTTTCAACCGTTCAAAACTAGCTCTTGTAAACGTTTCTAAGCAATTTCGCTTTAAGGTTTTTTTTTTGTGATTTTTTTTAATAAAGCTAAACAATTTAATCGTAAAAAACATCTTAATTAGTGTACTTTTAAATGACCAATGGCCAGTTAAGAACCATCAATATTTCGTTATCTCAGCACAAATAAGTGTCACGGCCATCTTTAAATATATTTTTGTCACGGCCACAAATAGTGTATAGATCATCGAAGCTGTCAGCATCATCAGTCGACTTACAAACAGAATCACAACTAGAAAACTCATATGCCTCCCCTGTCAGTATATAACACCTATGATCATTGACCTGATTAACCATTTCAATTGTTGGAGCAAGTATGGCCCTGTCATTAAAGTACTCATTTGACGCTAAATTCTGAAATATCCCACCATATATTGATTTAACAATTGTATCCACTGGGTTACCGTTAGTAGGTAGCAATAATTGCTCTGGGATTTCAATCTCTGCAACTCCATCATGTGCTTCGCCAGTATTCCCATCACTCACATCTAGTAGCCATCTCGAGAACCACTCTAACTTTGTTTTATCAGCTTTAGAAGAAGATAAAGTTAATCTCATATTTTTGGTCAGGTGGAAAATAACGTAGTGTTTCCATAGATGTGATGACCTAATACATGCATCAATAATACTACCTCTTGTACCTTTGGGAGTTACAGGAAGTATTTGACGGAAGTCACCATTCATCACAATACATTTTCCACCAAAAACTTGATTGCTCTACATTATGTCTTTAAGTGTTCTATCAAATGTGTCAATGCAAAATCATTGGACCATTGGCACTTCATCCCAAATAATGAGCTTCGTGCATTTTATCAAATTTGCTAATGCAGAGTTTTGCTTTATGGAACAGACAGAAGATTTAGAAATTTGTATTGGAATGGCAAATCTAGAATGAGCTATCATTCCGGATGGTAACAAAGTTGCTACAATTCTACTGGAAGCAACTGTAAGCACAATTTGACCTTTTGCACTCAAAGTTTATGTTAAAGCACTCTATAAGAATGTTTTCCCAGTGCCCCCACATCCATATACAAAGAAGAAACCACTACCAAGGACATTTAACGATGCCATAACATCATCACATATACGCTTTTGATCATAATTGAGAGCTTTGATGAGTTCATTAGCTTGGACTTGTAAAGCATCTCTGTCATAATTCAATTCTTATAGAATAAAGTGATTTGTCACATCTATGGGGAGACTTCCTGTTGGTAAAGCAAGGTTAGGAAAATCATGAAGGCTCCTACCATTTTGGCGTAACAAATTATCAATTTCTTGTAGTGCCACATTTTCCTTATCAGACAAAGATATATGGAGACCTGCATAATATAGTTATAACTACCAGTTAATTCAAGTACATAGGAATGGATAAATAAATAAAAATTTTCAATATAATAACTTACTTGAGAAGCTAGGATCATTATGAGGGATGTACAATAAGTCTTCTGATAGAAGTTGTGATGTCTCCTTCCACACATAATCAGAACGTTGAAGCGAAAAGCATAGAACCATACTGACAAACAGTTTGCGTAAAATACTAATCATTAAAAAGTATTAAATTTATAAAATCAAATACAAAAACAGTATGGACTTTTTTCAAGACCAAATAATTCTAAGAACCATTATAAACCAAAAAAGATGAAAAAAAAATACTGATTAAAAAAAACATAAGCATTTAATCATTTATTGTCTTACCCTGCGGCGCCCTTTTAGTGGATTTTGGGGCTCCACCTCTTCTCCTTTCAAAAGCTAAGCTGAGAGATTTTGTTTCTTGGTCTCCTCTCTGCATTTCGGGCAGGTTCACAAACTGTTTTAGGAAAATAAAAGAAAGGAAAATCTAATAGGAACAGAGAATAAGTATTTGACTCATCTATTTCTTAATAGCCAAAGAGACTACAAGGGATAAAAATGAATGGTGGCTAATCTACTTATACACTAAAATTACATAAAAATAATTAAATAAAATCCAGAAATAATTCTTAAAATCTGGGGACTGACTCCAATAGCTAAATAATAACAAATTTGATGGTGGGATCCTCTTAACAGCAATATAGATACTTATTTGACTCTTCAAATCCCTGAAACAATAATTCAAATTATTCAATAGCAAAATAAGGAATTTAAAGAAAACAACTACGGAAATGCTAATTAATCTTCTGTCGCTTTCTCCTTCTAACAAGTTTGCATGGGCTTCTTATCAATTTCTCTACCTATAAAAGCACAGAAGCAAAACTGTTGACCTTGAAATCTTTCTAAAGAATAAGGTAACTCAAATTAACAATAATCTATTAACTATTTTCCCTCCTTGAACTAAAACATTAATCGAATTTAACCCTTAAAAATGGTGCAAAATAAGATAGTTTCAAGAAGTCAACCATACTTGGTGATGGTGGATGCTCCATCTATTCATCAAATGAGTCGTAATATTTCAAGTAAACTACTGTCCTTTTCACAGTGAACCCACTACCAAAAGCTACAATCACCTCGACTTGGTCATCTGAGTCAAGATTCGATATTATTTCCTTCAACTCTGCTTCTTCAAATGAAGTTAGTGAATCTAGCCTGTGGTGCAAAATGGTTGTCTTCGTATAATTTATGATCATTACACAAACACAAGATTCACATGCCTTGTTACCCAAATCACCTGAAGGGAAATATGCACAACAAATAATCATCCCTTTTAAACCATGATCGCTAACTCGAGGCACTTTAAACTTTACAGAAGCTCTTTCACTCTTGAAACTTTGCCAATAGGGATACTTGTCACCAGGAAGGACACAACCATCACCATAATTCCTGGGAGTCAGTCCCTGCTTAATAGCATAAGCAGCAGCTTAGTTCAACTATATAGTTAGGCAAGCGTAAAGGTCATTTCGAATTTTATTGAAGACTTGTATATAGTAGGAATGAATTTCTCTTCTTTTCACATAAAAAAATAGATGAATTAAAAAGAGAACCTGTGAGATATTCTCCAGAAGAGTAGCAGTGACTTGGTCATTCTTTCCAATTTGAATTAGAAGATGCCTCAAACAATTTTCTGACCTTGAGTTGTGAACCTGACTATGATGACCATTTAACACCAAAGATTCAATCTCAAAGATTTTTGAAGTATTTGGTATTGTTGCCATGTCCATGCAAACTCTGGCATTAAAGGACTCCCAAAGTTTTGCAGCACCTCGAATTACTTCAGGGTCATTCTCCGACATGATTTCCAACAAAAGGCTTCGTAGCTTTGACAGGTTATTACGGGCAGGTGAAAGACCAGGGATATTGCTATTCAGTATATCTGAGGAAATTGGCATTTCCACAAGTGATGGAATAAGAGATAAAGGATTATTTGTTGGGGACATCCTTGACCAAATGAGAGAAGGAAACACATCACGCGGTAATCCCCTATAGCCACAAAGAGATATATATCCAACACTTTTTAACCTCACTAAAGATAAGGGCACTTGTGTTATTGCGGTGTCATCAGCAACCAAAGTTGTCAAGGAATCCATTTGCTCTATATCTTCTTCTAACTTTTCAATCCCTATACAACCTGATAGGATAAGAGTTTTTAGTGACTTTAAATTATAAATACTTCTTGGGAGAGTGAAAAGGCTAGTGCAATCCTTCAAGTTTATTAGAAGGAGTTGATTGGCATGCCCAATAGTAGGATGAACCATGGACAATTTTGGACAATTTTTAAGAATCAACTTTTCAAGATTCGGTAGTTTTGAGAAGTCAGGAGTCTGCATCAAGAAAGGGGAATGACTACAATTTAGGATTTTTAACCTCTCCAATAACTGCAAGAAAAGAACATTAGAGAGAAAATTAGTGAACAAACCCATAAAAAAACTAAATAATCAACCATGAATTCTGGTATTACTATCAAAGGCTAATTCAAAAGCCCAGCATTAGAGTTAAAATAAGCGTGCAGGCAATTAACAGCTTGTAAACCACTTCAATGTTTGGCACGTCTAATAGAAATATTGTTTTACATCTTGTTAAAAAAAAAACCAATTAGAAAACAACAAGACATTGAGTGCTAATGCTTTATTTTAAGGGTTTTATGAAAAAAGAAAGTAAATTGGGGGAAAATTTAGCACCTATATTCAAGAATACTGATGAAGGAAGCTTCATCCAGAAGCTGTTATTAGAAAAGTCTTAATAAAGACCCATCTAGAAGTTACATGGTGAAACAAAATCTAATAATTAATAAAGTTTATTCTTGATGCCAACAACAAAGTATCCATACCTGAGGCTCCCTCCAAACTTGTTTGAGGCTATTGTACTTTAACTCAATAGCAACTAAATTTTTCTGGTAAAGGTTAGCAGGGATGTATTTCAAAGGAAAGCCACGCCAATAAAGCCATCTGAGATCCCTACTAATGTATTTATAGTCTCCATCAAGTTCCACATTACCAAGGCGAAGCAATCTGAGTGCTTTCATCTGCTTAAATGTGTTGGTACAAAAACAATCTTTATTGGTTTGTGACAAATTCAAAGCTAGCCCCTCGACAAATCCTGTACCCTGCAAATAAATAGCATATAAAATTTGAAGTTTCTATCTCTATTATTTATTTACTGAAAGGCAAAATGTAAACCTATGTCACAAGCAAATTTTTAGAGCAAGTAACCAAAGCGATGACTTTTAAAAATACACAATGTCTGCCCAGGAAAAATAAACCACAAGTATACCAAAATGCCCAATTCATTCATGTTCAATTGGCTTCCCAAGCCGTTTTACTTTTTAGAAGGAATGATAAAGATACCGTAGGAAAGTACTTACAGTATGTTTTGATAATACATCATGCACATCTTCATGAAACCATAACCTACTACGCTTTCCAAGCTCTTTAGGTGATTGTTCTCGGATTATCTCCCTCCCCATATCTCGTAACAAATCATGCATCCCTAGCTTATTCTTCTCATCAACAGTTACAAGGCTCCGCTCCACAAGGACACTAATTCCAATGTCTGGGAAAAGACCACAACCATCTAATATTTGTGTGACATCACTCCTATACATCCCAATAAAGAAGCAAGATACATCAAGGAAGATTTCTTTCACAATATCATCACCTAAACCATCAAAACTTATTCTTAGCTTCTTTTGTATCTCATCATTGGGGATTCTTTTTAGTTTGTCCAGTACACTTCTCCACTCTTTCTTCGTCCTCTCAAATAGATAGGAGCCTAGGATTTCAAGGGCTAGAGGTAGTCCTCCAGAATAAGCAACTATATTTCTAGAAAGGTCAATGAATGCCTCTTTAGGACTTAGTTGCTTAAATGCATGCCAACTAAAAAGTTCAATAGATTCACTTCTGTCCATTTCCTTTATTTTATATACATGATCCACTTCAAGGAGTTCGAGCAGATGCCTATCTCTAGAAGTGATTATTATTCTACTTCCTGGACCAAACCAGTCGCGACTTCCAAATAAAGTGTTTAGTTGCTCAACCTCATTCACATCATCAAGCACAACAAGTGCTTTCTTATGGCAAAGAGACTCCTTCAATGTGATTTTTCCTGAATCAATGCTACGTATTACCACCATTGTTGTTTTACTGATTTCTGAATAAAGTTGTTGCTGCAGGCTAATTGGACCATTATCTTGCCCCCATACTTCCCTAATGTTTGAAAGAAAGCTTCTGCTGTCAAATGTTCGACCAATTTTATTATAGATGGCTTTGGCGATAGTTGTTTTGCCGATGCCCCCCATCCCCCATATTCCTAGGAGGAGAACATCATTCATTGAATGGCTTTTTGATATTTTAATCAAATCTTGCAAACGAGAGTCCACTCCTACAGGATGGTTAGCAATAAACAAGTCTTTCTTGTCCAATATTTTACAGACATGCTCAACGATAGTCTTGATATCCTTACTTTCATTCCTAAAGTATAAACAAATTATAACAGAAAATGAGCACCAATAACATAAGCAAGAGTGTAAAAAAAAAAATTGTCAAGCTATTAATGCAACATGCATCAAAATTAGTGCAGACATTATGAACAAACTAGAAACCATAGTGGCAACTATGACACTGCAATCCCCTTGGGACTGGAAATGTCAATATCAAACTTTAAGTAGCAGACTAACATGCAAATATCAAATGAAAGTTCATCATATAAAAACATGATGGCTTTGAGATCAATAAGAAGACAAATACATTACAAAGACCATGCGTTTAAGATATTAGAGTTGAAAACTAAGATCACAAGAGAACATTCAATCAGGTCCACATGAAAAGGCACTTGCAAAACACACAAACAAGCGATTGAACTCAAGGGAACATGGGTGACTTAAAAAAAAATAGAGAGAGAGAGAGAACGGGGGAACAGTATGCTACAGTTCCCTCTTATCAACAAAAACAACATGCAGAAAATTTTCAATTAGGACAAGTCAACAATGTGAGAGGATCACCACAGATCACTGGTGGGGAGAGTGAGAGTAGAGAAAGAGAGATGATGAACCCACAATAAAATGTGAGCCCTGCATCTCTATTTTCCTAACTTTCACCTCTTGTCACTGGAAGGAATCTGAGTTTATCAATTACAAACACTAAGGTTTCATCCGGTTTCAAAATGGATTCCTTAAGGGATGTGACCAAAACAAAGGGTCATTTTAGTACAAAATCAGAAATTGATGGAACGCAAGCAAAATAATGGATATCAAACACTGGTTTATATTAAATATCAAAGTGTTTTTCCCTTTAATGGAATGAAGGGGAGTTACAATAGAAGAAAGCTTAACACAACACTAATCCCAAGGGAGAGATACTAGAACAGAAATAGAAAGTGATGAAGCAAGATGACCGTACTCCCACCCCAACCTGGCATTTGACAGTGCTAGAGCTCTCCTCACCACATTCACAATACAAAATAGGTCCCACTACCATTCAAGATGCCTTTTTGGTTAAAAAGAAGCCAAGAGTAACTAACACAATCCCCAAAACACACTTTAAACAAAAGACAGGTCTAAAACACGCTAGAGCACTCTAACTTGCTGCTTCTTTCTTTAGATTTGTGGGAGTCTTAAAGCACCTTTCCTTTTGCTTTTATTGTCTGGTCAGCAGAGATGACTGTATCAGAAACCAAAAGGGAAAACTCTCTTCTTAAACACGCAACACTTTATTTCCAACAAAGCCACTTGCCATTACCAAATATGGTAAAAATATTTTTTCCAGGGACCAATTACTAAACATACCTTAAATTTTATAGGGAACAAATTGAAGTGAGTGGTCCTTCCTGTACTAAAAATAAATTTTATCTCTTGCTTTTATAGATCACTGCTTAAGTATTAGTCCTTACTTTAAGGCGCAACTTTTAATGCCAGAAAAGAAAATTACAGTGGCAACAAAAATATCAATTTGAATAATTTACAGCATCATGAGAATAAATGACGTCAATTTGACAAAATCCAAACAATAATTTAAAACATAACATAACATCATTTCTACTAATGAAATCGCTATAATTTATTTATTTTGGAAAAAAAACTAGTAAACCAAATTATTTTGCCAACTAATAATGCACTCAATATTTTTTTTTTGGGGTTAGAATAATGCACTCAATATTTGACTTGAAAACTTTCAGTTGCTTGTCAGAACTCCACCCCAGCACATTGATTATATAAAGGTATCAATATAACACTAACTCTTTTAATGTATTGCTGTTATTTTTACTTGTTAGACATAAAATCTTCTCATATACAATATAACAAGCGATTTGCTGGCAAAAAAAAATTACGTGACTAATGGTGCACATTGCAGCAAGAATCTATCGTGTCTCTGTTTAGGCTTAGCAAAACTGAAAGGAAATATATAAACGAAATATTTAAAAATTACTTGGAATTGAGCACAACAAACCCTGCAATGCCCCCAGCTTCACGTAGATCTATCCTCCACCTCGACACTTCATTTTCTGTGGGAGAACTTCTTTGTATAAGATCTCGAAACGCTGCTCCAAAACTTGACATTTGATTACGAACTTCAGACGGATCCACATCATAGAACACAGGCAGAATTACCCGACCTAGTACTCTATAAAATTCCATAATTTTTGAGAGCTCATTGAGACACCATTTAGAACCAGCATAATTCTTGGAGAAGATAATAATTGAAATTGTAGAACGTTCAATTCCACGTGGCAATTCGATTGAGATGTGGTTTCCCCGAGGAAGGTCCAAATCATCTTTGAAAACAAGAATTCCAACATTGCTTAGAGCGGAGTAGAGATGAGAAGTAAAAGATGCCCGAGTGTCTTCACCTCTGAAGCTCAAGAAAACATCGTATTGGGCCCTATCAAATGATTTTTTTAGGCCAAGATCAAATGAATATTAATATCAAAAAGTACAGATTGCAATTGCAATTTAATTTCAAGAAAAATACAATAAAATAAAATATAGACTTTGACAATCCTAATTTTAATATCAGATGATTTAGTTTCAAGAATATATACTACCTCCGGTCTTTAATATAAGACCCTATTTGACTTTTATCTTGATTCTAAATATAAGACCCCAATCCACTTTGTCTCTCATATTCATACATTTTTTTTTCCAAAATAGCTCTTCTAATAATGATAGTTCTAGTCAATACACTTGATTAGCAAGGATATTTTAGGAAAGACAACACCTATTTAGAACAAATAACTAACTCAACTTACTTCCTTAATCTCCTCAAATTAGTCAACTAGCTCTTATAATTAGGACCAGAGGTAGTATATTAAAATCCTTACTGTTTAGGGTTTTGATTAAAAAATTAATTTTCCAGACATTTTATAATTTCAACTAACGGCAGAGAGGCAGAGGTACAATCCTTATCTATCTAGTGCTCTAACTAAATCATCTAGTGGCCGTATAATGACGTGGAATCTATCCATGGCATTCAGGCCCATGTAGTCAACAGGTTTGTTGTTGCTCCAGGGGTGTAATTCAGTTGAACCTTTATACTCCCTTCGTTTTTTATTATAAGAGACATTTGATGCTTATAGCATGTTTCTGTATATAAGAGACACTTAAAAGTTGTATCTACTTTTTTATGTTGATTTCCTATTTTACCCATATTTATTATCTCCAACTCACACTCTCTCTCCCTCCCACTTCTCTTTCTTTCAATAATTTAATTATTCTCTCTCTCCTTATTAATGAGGGCATTTTTGAAAAAAATTATACTTTTTACACATTAATTATTCTTAACTAATTTTAACTATTTTTTTATCAACGTACTTTAGTTGTTTGTCTCTTATAATAAGAAACGGAGAGAGTATTTCATAATTGCACACACCTGATAAAATATTTCGGGATGCTAGTTGCATCTTAACCCTAATATTTCTTAATGATTCTTTTTGTATTTGAAAGTAGACACTTAATCTTCCAATGAATCTCAATTTACAAATTTAAATATATAAAATTAATGTGGATTTTTAAAGGAAGGCTATTTTGCTATCTATAAACCTTGGAGCAGTCTTAGGAAGTCACTTTGCTACCTAGACGTTTCATGGCACGGGACCTCTCATATTCTTTCCCATCCTCTTCCCCAGTCGTGACCGTTAATTTCATCTAAGGGCTTAAAACCAGCTCACTTATCATAGCATCGTCCTTTTACGGAGTTTTTTCAGACTTGGAAGTGCCCGCGATTCAGCCCTTCGATTGTATTATATATCAGCATTACAGCAAAACAGCCATGGCTTCCACCTTCATGAGACACTTTGGGCTTTCTAGCTTTGATCTTACAGGCTCGGACAATCCTAGAGCACTAGTGTCCATATTTGATAAATTTTTCATGAGGAATAAATTGAACAAGTACTGTATCATGGACAGATTGAGATGCAACTTTCTTTGGTTTTAAAACTGAAAAACCTAACTTTTATTTGCGATTGAAGCAAAAATAAATCAAAAAAATTAGTGTTGAAAGAAAGGAAATTAGCAGTCATGATTAGGGAAGAGGATGGGAAAGAATAGGAGAAGTTCTGTGCCGGACATTTCACCTTATTTATAATTTTTGAAGGTGCGGGAGATCAGGGAAGAGGATGGGAAAGAATAGGAGAACTAAGCTCTTCACAATGCACATGATTAATGTTGGTAGAGAAGATAACTTGCATTTCGGAGGCATTAACCTTTAGAGCTTTGGCAAAACATATCTAAACAAGCCTTAATAAGTTATGACCGTCCAATCGAAACCTTTACAATAAGAGTGATATTATCTATAAAGAACAAGTGGGATATTAGGGACCATTTTTTGTGAGACAGAGTAGCTGCCACTCCTCAATCTCCATTTTTTCTTGAATAAGATGGGCCAACATCTTAACTGCAAAAGATCAACACTCAGATTCGAGTAATGTTGTATTAAAATCATTGCTAAGAATCCATGATTTATCAATGTGCTCTCCCAACCTTGAAAGTTCTATCTACAAGTTTTGTCTAGTAAGGACATCCAGTACAACATAAACAATGGTCACACACCATGAGTCTCGCTTACTATTTTCTATTCTTAGATGAAGAAATTGTATGTGTCTTTCTAGAACCTCTACCCTTCAAGCACTTGCACCCTAAAGACACCAAATTCCTTTACTAAATTCTTTAGTGTTAATGAAGATAAAGTCTTGGAAGCCAAGATGAGATATTCATTTCTCACCCTTACTTTTATCCAAACAAGTTTCAAGTAAAGCTAGAAAATCCAAATGATAATGCTTTTGAAGCTCTTGTGGAAACTAGGAGATGACTTCAACCTGTTATCCCTTGAATTCCATATCATGAAATTCATAGGGAAACAATCTCACAAGATGATATGGTTTTGTTGTCCAGCGTTTGGACGTCATCCTTGTTATAAGCTTCCTACTTGTCATCAAGTTCATTTGAGAAATGCATCGTCAATGTTCCCTCATCTCCTTTGCAATTCGGCCCTATCCCAGGTCCACCTGTATCGATATTTTGCATGTGAAAATCATACACCAGACTAGTATCCATCTCGTCTAGAGTGGGTCCATAGTCGGCATATTTCTTGCTAAAAAAGGCTTTTTCACACCAGATGGACCCACTTGGAGAGCATTAAAAGAGTTGCGGACTTTCATGGGTCTATCTATTCTCAAGCTGGGTTCTTTCTCTTTATATTTCAACTTGCTAGTACCCATATTCTCTTTACCTTGTGGGCTTTTCCTCACTTTTATGTTTAGAGCCATACTAATCCAACCTATTTCATTTATTAATTTTCTTTACAAACTTCTTACTTATAGCTCCTTATGATCCTGACAATTTCTCTGTTTTTCCTTTTCTGACTCCCCTAAGTTTATACCCAATTTACTATTAGCCCTTTTCATAATCCCATGATAATTTTTAGTCGCTTCATTCTTGCCTAATCCTTTCATATCTATAGCCACAACTTCTCCATGAAAATCTCACCCAATCAACATGTAAGGCCCTAGGTGATTGGTGGTTTCTGGCGAGACACCTCCGACGAACACATTCTGACTTTAGTCTTCTTTGCCAATCATTCTTCCTTTCTATGTCCTTTTTGTTATCCGCTTTTCAAGTGATTACTATTCATCAACTTCTATTTACTTTGCAATGTCGAGCAATTGTGTTTCTCATGCCCATATAGCCCACATTCAAAGCAAACTTGGTGAAAACCTTCATATGCAATCTGTCTATCCCCTTCGAATGTCATGTATGCTGGGAGAAAAGTTGTTGAAGATCAATCTCTATACATATTCGAGCAAAGCCACCCTTGTCATAGATAAAGGTGGATCTATCTACTTTCAAGGTCTTGCCCCCCATGTTTCTAATCATCCATAGTTATTCCACGTTATGACACTCTACCGACAAGTTTGGTACCCGTATCCAAGTGGCTATTTTCCTTTACGTGTCTAAAGACTAAAGTTAGGTCTCTAATATTGCACCAATAAGTAATGGTCATCAATCATTTAAGGTTCCTTTTGAAAAGCATAATCACGCTCCTCCTGACTTGTTTATTAGACAATATAATAATCATTACTAAGAGGCACAACCTTCATTTGTTCCTAAGGCCTCCACATCCTTTTCACTCAGTCCAAAAGAATGTTCTTTGACAAATGAGCCGCTAGCACTTTGATAATCAAAGAATTCAACCAAAGCTAACACTAGGTAGCATAGCACTCCACCAGCAAGTTTGATATCCGTATCCAAGTGGCTATTTTCCTTTGTATGTCTAAATATTAAAGTTAGGTCTCTAATATTGCACCAATAAGTAAAGGTCATCAATCATTCAAGTTTCCTTTTGAAAAGCATAATCTCAATCCTCCCAACTTGTGTATTAGACAGTTTAATAATCATTACTAAGAGACACAACCTACATTGGTTCTTGGGGCCTCCACATCCTTTTCACTCAGTCCAAAAGAATGTTCTTCGACAAACGAGCCCCTAGCACTATGATAATCAAAGAATTCAACCAAGGCTAACACTAGGTGGTATGCTGCTTGGCAGTTACCACTAACATAAGATATTTACTTTTACTGTCAGAGCTCCTTATTCCTTCTTCATATGAATCATCCTTTCCCTATGTAGCCTCCATGCTTTCGTTCTTCTTTGCAAAGAATGCTTTCTATCCCTTCACAATGTCTTCCTGTTCAACATGTTTCACAAGGAACCTAGAACATCCTGATGAAAGAAGCTTTTCTTTATAAGAGAATGCACCCAAAGAACCAATACCAGTGTCTTCTCTCCTACCTTCCTAATGTCATCTTTTCCAAACACAAAACTCGTTGGCATTAAAGGTCGATCCCAATCGTTGTCTAGCTCTCCCCCTTCCCCTTTATTCCCATCTTCACTCTCTTTACTTTCATTCACCGCCTTTCCGTCACCCTTCGTTCTTTGCTCTCGTCTCTCTTGCTAGTTCTTTTTGGTGCTGCATTTTGAAAAGGCGGCCTTATAGCTGAGATGATTCCTCCATGGCAGCAAGCCACCCAAGACAGATCCTCCATGACAGTTCGGTTAGGTTCACTAACCGAAATGTATATATTTTAAATACCGATCCGAAACCGAACATTAGCTGATAGGCGAACTGAATTAACTGAAATAATATAGTTCAGCTATTCAATTTATTCGGTTTTAGGGCCTTTTGTATTGCAATAAAACTTTCTAGTTATTTACTATATTAGGAACTTAAATTAAAAATATCACTGGATTAGACTGAAGAAACAATAGCAATTCAACTAATATTGGGTTTCTCATATAAAAATTCAATGATTACATGTACGTGTGCAGCTTCAATATTGAAATCCTGGAACAAAATCAAATATATATTTAAAGCCAGATGTCTCAAGGATTTAAGGAGAGATGAATCTTGAGACATGACCGCAAGCTTAACCAATTGTCGAATACAAGGAGATGGAGAGGAGAGTAGAGATTGTGATGCGGTGAAGAATTTAATTAGACTGAAGAAGAAGACTACGATGGGAGCAACTAATCTGTGACTAAATGAGAAGATGGAACTGAAGGAGAAGAATGTGATGGGAGCAACTAAGCTATGAAGCCTGAAGCGGTGTGGGGCGACAACTCATGAGGAAGAAGATGTGGCTGCCATATAAAAGATACTCCCTCCGTTCCTTATTATAAGAGACGAATAACCGAATTACGTTGATCAAAAAAACAGTTGAAATTAGTTAAGAACAATTAATATGTAAAAAGTATAATTTTTTTTCCAAAAATGCCCTCATTAATAAGGAGAGAGAACATAAGAGAAAACAATGGTAATTTATTAAAAGAAAGAGAAGTGGGAAGGAGAGAGAGTGTGAGTTTGAGACAATAAATATGGGTAAAATAGAAAATCAACACAAAAAAGTAGAGACAACTTTTAAGTGTCTCTTATATATAGGAACATGCCATAAGCACCAAATGTCTCTTATAATAAGGAACGGAGGGAGTAATAAATAATCTTACTTTAGCTTCTAGGGTTTAAGATATATTGGGCTAGGTTTAGATACATGCTTGGGCCTCTATGGATATCACTTACTTGTTTCATGTTCTATGTAGAGACATATAAATATATATCTATAGAGACACACACATATATACGTATATATAATATTATATATTGACAAAAAATATTATATATACTTATAAATTTTAGTTTTTCGGTTTGAAACTGAAATTTTTTTTCATTAACCAAATATCAAAATAATCAAAACGGAAAACTGAAAATGCATTTGGTTCGATTTTGTGATCAGTTACGGTTCAGTTTTACTTTCCCTTATTCAAGATGTAAGTGCTAGTTCTTTAATTTTATATAAAATTTTAATTTAGTTTAAGAACTAAATTACAATCGAGTATTGTTTTTTCAATTTAGTATATTACTATTAAACAAGTTTAAATTTAAATTCTTAAACTACATATTCATTTTAATTTATATGTTTATTACATTCATTTGAAATCATTAATTGATATTAAGAGAAGAAAAAGAAAATTATTTCCTAAATTAAATTCAAAAATTAATTATTTTCACTAATTCCCACATCACTATTTGCATAAATTTAGTTATCAAATTTATGTTAAGGCTTAAGATAACGTAAATTTATAGGTTGTTGGCAAAAAAGAAACGTAAATTAATAACTTAATTAATATTTATCATTTAAACAGAACGGATTAAATAAGTATAAGTATTTATCATTAAAGTTTTTAAAAATAATAAACTTCTAAATTTGGATGTTGGAATAATTTTTTCTTTAAAAAAGTATTGTTTTTGCAAATAAAAATTAAAAGAATAATGACAACGTTTTAGGTGTAAATGTTTATTAATGGACTAAAATATACATTTGATTATCTATCTTTAAAAAAATATATTTTTAGTTTTTTAATCGTTTTAAATGATGAGTTTTTATAATTTAAAATTACTTTAAAAATTAAACTCAATATGTTAGTATTTGAAAATATTTTATCAATCTTCAAGATATTAATATCATCACTTTTTGTTAATAAGTTTAAAAAATTAAATATATACTTTTTAAAATTAAAAAATCAAGCTGAAATCTTATTTAAAATTTAAAAAACTAAAAATATACTTTAATCTTATTAATTTATTTATTGGAGGGAAGATAGAAGCACTACCTATTCAGCAGCGGCTGCAGCTTCACTGGCGGCGTCGGCGGCAGCAATGGCGTCGGGGGCGTCCCGTCCACCGGCCCTAACCACTGCGGCGGTAGCTGCTGCGACTGTGACTGCGGCGGCGGCTGCGGCTGCGGCGGCGGTGACCGCCGCAGCGGCTGTGACTGCGGCGGCGGCGGCGGTGACCGCGGCTGCGGCTGCGGCCTCGATAACGGTTGCGGCTGCAGCAGCTGCCTCAGCCATAATCGTCCCTGTTGGAACTTACGATTGAAGGTGGAGCTGCCTTTGTGCGTACGGTCCATTCTTGATCTTTAGGCCTGCGAACATCAATTATTTTCAAAATAGATATTTTAATAATTTCTTTTTTTTTATGTTCTTTTACTTAATTTTAAAAATTTGAAAAGAGGACATCACTGTTTTGCCTTGTTAAAAAAAATAGTTAAAGTGTAAATTCGTTTCCAATATTTTCGCTTAGGACTGAAAATTTTTTAGTATAAATTTGTTCTAAAAATTTAAAATCATAACAACATTAACTTTTATAATAAAAATATGAATAATTAGTGTCACTATTTTAACAGTAAATGATAGTCTTTTAATAATAAACACAAAATTGATACGATTTTAAATTTCATAAGTAAATTTATATAAGAAAAAACTTTTAAATGCTTAACGCTCTAAAATAAAAACTACCGCACTCAAATTTACATCTTACCAAAAAAAAAACCTAATGTCATAGAGAAATCAGCAATTCCTCGATCAATTCTCAGAATAATTGGTTATACGTGTCTTCTTCTCTTTCTCCCTAAAGAAATGCATGCGTTGAAATTAAAACAGCATAATCTAAAAAAGACAGAAGAACAAATGATGCAAATCAAACATAAAGATGAAAGCAAGATATTAGGGCGGAAGCTACCTGTGTATCAAGCTGGGAAGGATGAGAGATTACCACAATGATCGGAGGAAGAAGAAAGAGATATGAGAGGCTTTGGCTGCTTCTAAATCTCACCCCTTCAGAATTTTCTCCAAAAATGTCTGAAATGATGAAGGCTTAGAGAAAGTAGCGATAAGACCAGGAAAGTAAAGCCTTTTCTTTTTAATAAAGTCTTGCGAGGTTGAAAAAGGAGACAAGTGCACTGGTAATAAAGGAAGGAAATAGAGGAGGCGATGGCAGGACGAGGGGAAATGACGTTTTGGGACCAAAGGACGCGCGTGGCGAATCAGTGACGTGTAATGATAAAAATAGTTTTAAAATACAGTTCACACTAATAAAGTAATAAAGATTTTTAATCCAAAAGGTTAATTTGCTTAAATATGCTTACTGAATTTTTTCAAATTTTTCTTATAACTCATTTCCATTTTAGGAGCATGGTTTCAAACCCTTCTATAATCCATTATAAATTTAGGATTTTGCCAAAAAGATTATAAATTAAGGAAAAAATTAATATAATTTTTAATTTATTCTCATTTTGATTTTGATCCTTCAAATTTCAAATTATAGTTTTTTGTCCCTAAAAAGAAAAAATGATTTAGATGAAGGCTTCAAATGAGTAAACCCTTTTACACGGCACACAAGATAGCAAATGACATTACTTATTTGTCATTACTATGCAGGTGTTACGTGACTTGCTTTCTCCAATACTTGAACTAGTTGATTAATTTAAAAATATTAAAAAAATTTGAGAATATTAAAAAATTAGTTAAATTAGTTATTTATAATTTGTTAATTTTGTATATTAGCTAAAACTAAAATTTGTTTAAACCTTTAATATTTACAACTGATACAAAAACTATCTTAAAAAATAGATAAATATAAGAGATAAAATAGATTAAGATCTTATACTTAAAATAAAATTAAATGTTAAACTAGTTTTTATATTAAAGATTGGAGGTGTTTTTTATTTTAATGAAGGTGTCAAACGTGGGAGATAAAGCAGAAAACATTATGAAATTAAGAAGAATAATTTTAAACAAAAATATTAGATGAGGGAAATAATAAAGAATATATTGAAATTATCATACATTTATTGAAAAGAGTAAGGTCTGCTTCTTATCTGTGAAGGGGAGTGCATGCTTTTATGGAATTGATGATGAGATGGTTGTAGCCTGACAGGTGCTCATAAAGTAGGCCCCACCTCTTATCAAGTAGGGCATACCAAAATATGTGCCTCTTTTTCTCAATGAAAAAAAAACCGGACCGGACCGGCCGGTTCAACCGGAAAACCGGTGAACCGGCTTCCAGTCCGGTCTGGTTTGAAGAAGGAACCGGATTCAAATCGAACCGGAACGGACCGGAAAAAACCGGTGAAAACCGGAAAAACCGTTGTGTCGGTGGGTCACCGGTTTTCTTTTTTTTTTTCCCTTCCCTTACCAGATCCCTTAACAGAAAAACTCCATCGCTGTCCTCTTTCTGGAAAGTCGTCACTCTAACTCCTCTTCTCTTCTTGCCTGCGTCGCTATTGCTCTCAGCTTCAGCCACTTCTCATTTCATTACTGTTGCTCTTTTCTGGTAAGGCCATGCTCGAGTTGTTGCTCCCTAAGCTCCATTATTTTCTTTCCTTGTCTAGACAAGTGAAAAATGGAGAAGGACGAAGAGAGTAAAGAAGAGAAGTAAAAGAGCGGTTGAAGGAAGAAACTGGAAAGTGATTGAGATGATAGAACAATACCATACCGTCAGTCTGCTCACTGTTGCACATTGAGAAAAGAAAAAATAATGACATCAAAAAAATTGCTGGAACATGGGAAACCACAACGGTTAATTTAAAATCCAAGCCCATACTTCCTATTTCCTGTGAATAATTTAAATGCGTAGCAGGCTAGTAGCTGTAGCCTATAAGTGACTATGACATAGCGCTGTTCCATTTAAACTTTTTTAAAAGTGTTAGAATGATATGATTGATTGCTTGATTTCCGACGTGTGTGATCTCCCAGTGCTTGGCTTAGATGATTTGAATTTTGGTGTCCTAACACTCGTGCTTTCTTATATTTTTTGGATGATTATTATTTATAAATTTTGTTTTATTTTAATAGAGTTAAATTGTATTATTTTAATATGAACGGTTTGACCACGGTCCGACCACGGTCCGACCAATAACCATTGACCCAATGTCTCGACCGGTTTAATCTCCGGTCCGGTTTTTTGTTCCTTGCTTTTTCTCCTCATTCACGCGGAAAGAGGAAAGAAATTTGACGCTTCATTGTGGCCTCTCAAGTCTTTAGTTGGAATTTCAAGGAAATTGCCCGGATAGCCGAAACGGTACGCCGTTTATTCCGCTTTTATGCTATCCATCAGTGCACAGATAATAAACGTTTCTCTTGGCTCCAATTGACCATAATGTCGTCTCCTACTTCTTCATTCTCTGATTTGGAATTCAATAATTCTGAGTACTACCACGTCCTCTTAACTAGCAGCAATCCCAAAGACTGTGAGAAAACCTTCAAAAAGCTAGACACAGTCTGAAGCTATTTTAATGGCGTGCTTAAAATACAGGTTTTTGAATATGATTAAAAGCTTATCTCTCCAAATTCATATATAATCTTTTAAGCTTATTTAAAAGCTTACTTTATGTTTTAAAAACCTAAAATTCATTCTCACCTACAACATAAAAGATAAGGGGGAAGGAATATCTAGTATCGACAATTGCTTGAGTAAGTAGGAGTAAGAAAAATCAATTGCCTGTTGACTCAAAAAATTTTCTGCAATCAATTTAGGGGGTGTTTGGATAGAAACCAAACCATGGTTTCAGAAGTGCTTTTACGGATTACGAAGTAAATATGTGGAGGAGGTTACCTCGTTTTGCGGAAAAGTGATTCTGAAACTTAGGTTTTGGTTTTGCCAAACACCCCCTTAGTATAACAAAAAGCATTAAAACTGGATTTTACCTTTTAATTTTTGCCCCTCATAAACTAAGACAAGCTCCTCTTACTGATGTTATAATATTTCATTTTGGTATTATTAAAATAAATATACGGCAATTATTACGTTTTAGCAAGAGATTTGAACATGTTTATGTGAAGTATGAATTACATATTTGTTTTCTTCCCATTTAGTAAAGTTGGCATTTTTACGTAGCTCCATGGAATAGAGAAGATATCTCATTTTAGAATACTCCCTCCGATTCTAAATATAAAACCCATTTTGTAGTGTAATTTACACTATAAAATGGGTTTTATATTTAAAACCGGATTAGTATAAATTATCCCACCTTCAAATCTATAACATGTTCACATAAATAACTAATTATAAAACAAAATATATGATGATAAGGTTTTTTTTTCTTCGTCTTTATTTAAACTGGATATTGATATTAATAAGGTATTCTCCTTATTCTTATTTAAATACACAAATACATACTGACGATTATTATTATAAATAAATTAATATATATAATATTTATTTAATTAACTACCGCATTAAATTTTTATTAAAAAATAATGTATGATTATAATTAATTATTTAGAAAATAATTATTTTGATTTAACTCTATAAATATATAAGGTAACAGTTTTTAGATTGAATATATATATATATATATATATATATATATATATAATCAATAACGCACACATACGAACTGGAAAAGCCAAGGAAAGAAGGCAGCCAGGCAGGGGGCCTGCGTGAAGTTGACTAGAGGGGAGGGGGTAGCGTGAGGAGGGGAACAAAGTTAAAAAAAATATCTTCAGTTAACTTTCAATAAATTGTTAACTTTCAATATTAACTTTCAATAAATTAAAAAAATTATTTAAATTAATTATTTATAATAAAAATGAGTTAATTTTTGTCAAATATCTTTTTAATTATGACTACTACTGAATGAAAATTCTCTTGATATATGTTATTAATAAGAACGTTATAAATAATAAATTATAAATTTGATAGCCAAAATAGATTAGGATTTTATAGTTATTATCACTGTCCTGATAAAAATTTTCATGGTATAATATTTTGGTTTTTTTTTAACTGTTTATAAGTTTTTGCTCAAAAAGCGGATCTTCACTAGCTTGTTTCTTCGCTAAGACGCTAATTGCTCTCCCTAGAAAGGTTATTAATGAGTAGGATTGAAGTTTTTTATTGTTTTCTTTCTTAGTTTTTTCATATAAGAATTTATTTTTTCATGAATAAAGTATACATTTGGTTTTTTAACTTTATATAAGGTTTCAGTTTAGTCTCTTAACTTTAAAAAATATACTTTTAGTCATTTAACCATAAAATTGTTAGTCTTAAATGATAATTTTTTATGACAATCATGATTACTTTGAAAATTAAACTTAATATATTAGTGTTTGATAATATTTTATCAGCATTAAAAAGCTCAATATCATCATTTTTTGTTAATGATTGTAAGATTAAAAAAGCTTATTTTTTAAAATTAAGAGAATAAAATGAAACTTTATATAAAGATAAAATACTAAAAGTATAGTTTAGCGCTTTTTTATTAAGTGAACTCATTTGATTGGATAAAATACAAAAAGAAACTTATATTTTCCTAGTATGAAAAAACAGTGAGATTAAGGATTTGTTTAGTTTCTTTTTTTGAAAACAATTTTTTGTTTTAAAAAAAAACTTGTTTGACAATTTGTTTTTAGTTGATTGTTTTCAAAAAAACAATACTATGTTTTTAAAAACTGAAAGTAATCTTACTTTAGTTTCTAGAGTTTAAGATATATTGGGTTAGGTTTAGATATATACTTGGGCCTCCAAGGATATCACTTACCTAGTTTCCTGTTTGATGTAGAAACATATAAATATACATCTATAGGCACCCATATATATATATATGTACGTATATATAATATTATATATTGACAAAAAATATTATATATACTTATAAATTTTAGTTTTTTGGTTTCAAACTGAAATTTTTTTCATTAACTGACCAATAACCGAACATCAAAATAATCAAAACAAAAAAATCAAAAATGCATTCGGTTCGGTTTTGTTATCAGTTACAATTCGGTTTGTTTTTTCCTACCCAAGAAGTAAGTGCTAGTTCTTTAATTTTATGTAAAATTTTAATTTAGTTTAAAAACTAAGTTATAATTGAGTATTGTTTTTTCAAGTTAGTATATTGTTATTAAACAAGCTTAAATTTAAATTCTTAAACTACATATTCATTTTAATTTATATGTTTATTACATTCATTTGAAATCATTAATTGATATTAAGAGAAGAAAAGGAAAATTATTTCCTAAATTAAATTCAAAAATTAATTATTTTCACTAATTCCCACATCACTATTTGCATAAATTTATGTATCAAATTTATGTTAGGAGTTAAGATAACGTAAATTTATAGGTTGTTGGCAAAATAGAAACGTAAATTAATAACTTGAACAATATTTATCATTTAAACAGAATGAATTAAATAAGTGTAAGTATTTATCATTAAGGTTTTTAAAAATAATAAATTTGGATCTTGGAATAATTTTTTTCTCTAAAAAAGTATCACTTTTGCAAATAAAAATTAAAAGAATAATGACAACATTTTAGATGTGAATGTTTATTAATGAACTAAAGTATACATTTGATCATCTATCTTTAAAAAATATTTTTTTAGTTTTTTAATCATATAATTGTTAATTTTAAATAATGAGTTTTTGTAATTCAAGATTACTTTGAAAATTAAACTTAATATGTTAGTATTTGAGAATGTTTTATTAATCTTCAAGATATCAATATCATCACTTTTTGCTAACGGTCTTAAATTTAAAAAACTAAATATATACTTTTTAAAATTAAAAATCAAACTGAAATCTTATTTAAAATTTAAAAAACTAAAAATATACTTTAACCTTATTAATTTATTTATTGGAGGGAAGATAAAAGCACTACCTACTTAACGGCCGTGGCGGATTCCTCAAAGGCGGCATCGGTAGCGGCTGCGGCCTCGGCCGCGACACCTGCCGAAGCGCCGACTGAAGCCTCATCTGCAGCACGAGCTGCGGCACGTGCAGCCCAGCACCTGCCCCTGCTGCGCTGGTCCAGAATGCTTGTCTTTTTTGTTTTTTTCCCCGAAAAGGTCCCTGGTGGTACTGGTAGTGGCTTTCATCTGTACGGTCCATTCTTGATCTTTAGGCCTGCAAACATCAATTATTTTCAAAATAGATATTTCAATAATTTGTTACTTTTTTATGTTCTTTTACTTAATTTTAAAAATTGAAAAGAGGACGTCACTGTTTTCCCTTGTTAAATTATAACAACATTAACTTTTATGATAAAAATATGAATAATCAGTATCATTCGATAGTCTTTTAATAATAAACACAAAATTGATACGATTTTAAATTTCATAAGTAAATTTATATAAGAAAAAACTTTTAAATGCTTAACGCTCTAAAATAAAAACTACCGCACTCAAATTTACATCTTACCAAAAAAAAAAAAACTAATGTCATAGAGAAATCAGCAATTCCTCGATCAATTCTCAGAATAATTGGTTATATGTGTCTTCTTCTCTTTCTCCCTAAAGAAATGCATGCGTTGAAATTAAAACAGCATAATCTAAAAAAGACTGAAGAACAAATGATGCAAATCAAACATAAAGATGAAAGCAGGAGTTTAGAGCGGAAGCTACCTGTGTATCAAGCCGGGAAGGATGAGGGATTAACTTATTTACCAGAGTGACCGGAGGAAGAAGAAAGAGACATGAAAGCCTTTGGCTGCTTCTAAATCTCACCCCTTCAGAATTTTCTCCAGAAATCTCTGAAATGATGAAGGCTCAGAGAAAGTAGCGACGCGGCCAGGAAAGTAAAGCTTTGTCTTTTTAATAAAGTCTTGCGAGGTTGAAAAAGGAGACAGGTGCGCGGGTACAAAGGAGAGGAAGGGGGTGTTTGGGTAAGATAAAAAACCATAGTTTTAGAAGTACTTTTACGATATACAAAATAAATATGTAAAAAAATTTATCTTAATTTACGAAAAAAAATACTTCTGAAAAGTGATTATTGGGGTATCCAAACACCCAAGAAATAAAAAAAGAGCAGGAGGCGATGGAAGGACGAGGGGAAATGACGTTTTGGGACAAAAGGGCGTGCGTGGCGAATTAGTGACGCGTAATGATAAAAATAGTTTTTAAAGCACGTTTACACTAATAAAGTATTACTTCTAAGTTTTAATATAAGAGTTAATTGACTAATTTAAATAGATTAATAAAATTAATTAAATTTTTGTAACAAATAAGTGTTGTCTTTTCAATATATCCTTACTAGTCAGGTGTATTAGTTAGAACTATCGTTATTACAAAAATTATCTTAAAAAAAGAATAAATATAAGAAACAAAATAGATTGGAATCTTATATTTAGGATCAAAATAAAAGTTAAATAAGATCTCATATTAAGAACTGGAAGTAGTAATAAAAATTTTAAATCCACAAAGTTAATTTCCTTAAGTATTTTCACCGAAATTTTTCAAAATTGTCTTAAAACTCATTTACATTTTAGGTGCTTAGTTTCAAACCCTTCTATAATCTATTATAAATTTAGGATTTTGCCAAAAAAAGTTATAAATTAAAGAAAGGATTAATATAATTTTTAGTTTGTCCTCATTTTAGTTTTGGTCCCTCAAGTTTCAAATAATAGTTTTTGGTCTCCAAAAGAGAAAAATGATTTTGATTTTTATTAAATTATAGGAACTAATGTTTTAAATGAAACAAAATTTGAGGGACCAAAACTTATATTTTGAATTTGAAGAACTAAAACCTAAATAAAGACAAATTTAAAGGATTAAAAATTATATTTACTGAAAAGGAAACATCAAGTTTGTGCAACTTGGTCGATGAATTAGTAATGCTGTGTTTGGTACATGGGAGTGGAAACTAGAAAAATGAAAATTGAATTAGAATCCAGATTTTGGGCTATTTGGTGTCCCCAAATCTAGTCCTTTGTATAATCTGATTCTTTCATATATAGCCTTGAAATCGATTCCACCATTCCCCACGGAACTAGCTGGGGCGTATTATAAACGGATGTGCTAAGTTCTTGCCTCTTGAGTCTTGACTAGGGAATACAGACATGAAGATATACATGTGTGGTAAAAGTCTCTCAAGCCATATTTTTAAAATTTTTAAACAAACTAAACAACAAGAAAAAGGAAAAAAGGGTTGAGTGCTTCAATAACTCAGATATACACTAGGTTTGTATGAATTCTCAAATATAATATTAACATGTGCATATATTTAATTTAATTGTATGAAATAAAAAACATATAGTAGTATAGCTCAAAGAGGGAAAGAAATGCTTGGCCACAATGGAAGTAAAATATAAATGACTCAGCCTGAGTTTCCAAGATACGGTGCAATATTAAAGACTGATTAATTTTCTTTAAAAAAAAAAACTAAATTTAACAGAGCACAACTTTTCAAGCTGAAGTTCACATATTTTAATATTTAAAGTCCAAATAAATAATACTATCATAATTTCTTTTACTAAACACGTTGGCCATCTCGTCTTTATGCCTATAATCCTTGTGGTGCAGTGCTGACATCCATGCCCGGATTTTATACTGCAACCTATAAAAACAGTCTGTGTGAAAGTTCTCTTACGTCCCATTTTTTCAACTTTTTTTTTTCCAAAACAACAATTTTAAAGCTGGTCATGTGTATTCTAGCCACAATTTCAATTCACATACTCCAGGCAAAGACGTGCCTCGGTTGTCCCCCCCCCCTTTCAGAAGATGATAGCTCCCCTTGTCTTTATCATAAAAATCTTTTACAAATGTTTCATAATGTAACACGTGTTATTGTATGAAATTAATCAATTGGCCTAACATTAAATTTTACAAAAGGGTCGGCATCGCATTGATGGTGAACGATTATATTCCTTTGATTTTAAATATATTAATAGGAGTTAATCGATGGGTTCATTTTATCTCTCATATTTTTTTAATTTTTTTTCAAACTAATTTATTTTTAACTTGCAAATTGATATATACTATAACATCATATAAGGGCTTCTCAGAAACATCATGTCAGTTTTGTTAGAATTTAATAATTTATTTAGCTTTTCTAATTTATCTAGGTTTGTTAAATTAAGTATAAGAGAGCATCATTTTGAACCTCTATTTGGATTTGTGAAATGCAATGAATTAGAAAAAGGAATGGAATAAAAAATTAATTTTTTTCAATATGAAAAATCATCTACTCTGCCCATATACTATATAAAGAAGCGAAGCTTATTTCATAAGCCAATTGAAACAGAATCATAACAAAATTACAACCTGTTTGGATAGAAATAAAGTCATAGTTTTAAAAGTAATTTTATCATATACGAAATAAAAAAATATTTGGGTGGAAACTAAATCATATTTTTAAAAGTAATTTTATGGTATACGAAATAAGTATATAAGAAGAGTTTTATCTCTAACTTGTGTGAAAGCATTTTTGAAAAATAGTTTTTGCGGTGTTTTCAAATATTAACTAAATATATGAAAAGAGCTTCGTCTCAACTTTTATGCAAATATTTTTTCAAGTGATTCTGAAATAGTATTAATCTTCGTTGATATGTTTGTTAAATTCATCTTGAATTAATATTAATAAGTTAATAAATAAGAGAATTTGCTCAAAAAGAAATAAATAAATAAAAGCCACCGAGACTAAGATGCCACCTTACCTAATCATAAAAATGAATGCCTAGTTTTTTTTATTTTTTATAATTATTTGCCCAGCTCCGTGCGCAAGCAAATTTACTGATAATACCAGGAGATAATAATCTGGCTAGAGCCAGCAATTGACAAGCTAATTAGATTAATGCTACAATAATATATTCAAAAATAAAAAAGTAATAATTATGAACTTTAATTTTTGAGTCCTGGATTTCTTTCATCTATGGATTGATAAATCTTAGTTATAAACTCATACTTAATCATATATTTATTATTAGGATGTTTAATAAAATATTAATGCATAAAAATTGTCGGAAAATCTAAAATTTTAAGATGGACACTAAAAATCAAAGCAGATTTAAAAAATTGAGAGACACAAATGAGTGAACCCTTTTATCTGACAAACAAGATGGAAATGGATATTACTTATTTGTCATTATCATGCGCATGTTATATGCCTTGCTTTCTCTAATACTTAAACTAGTTGGCTAATTTAAAAATATTTAAAAATTAGTTAAATTAATTATTTATAATTTCTTACTCTTATCTATTAATCAGAATTAAAATTTGATAAACCTTTAATATCTACAATTGATACAAAGACTATCTTAAAAAATAAATAAATATAAAAGATAAAATAAATTAAAATCTTATATTTAAAATAAAATTAAATATTAAACTAGTTTTTATATTAAAGATTGTGGGTGTTTTTTATTTTAATGAAGATATCACACGTGGGAGATAAAGCAGAAAACATTGTGAAATTAAGGAGAATAATTTTAACAAAAATATTAGATGAGAGGAAAAAACAAAGAATATATTGAAATTAGCATACATTTATTGAAAAGAGCAAGGTCTGCTTCTTATCTATGAAGCAGAGTACATGCTTTAATGGAATTGAAGATGAGATGGTTGTAGCCAGCTACCACCTGACAGGTGCTTATAAAGTAGGCCCCATCTCTTATCAAGTAGGGCGTACCAAAATATGTGGCTCTTTTTCTTCTCATTCACGCGGAGAGAGGAAAGAAATTTGACGCGTCATTTTGGCCTCTCAAGTCTTTAGTTGAAATTTCAAGGAAATTGCCCAGATAGCCGAAACGGTACGCTGTTTATTCCGCTTTCATGCTATCCATCAGTGCACAGATAATAAACGTTTCTCTTGGCTCCAATTGACCATAATGTCGTCTTCTACTTCTTCATTCTCTGATTTGGAATTCAATAATTCTGAGTATTACCATGTCCTCTTAACTAGCAACAATCCCAAAGACTGTGAGAAAACCTTCAAAAAGCTAGACACGGTCTGAAGCTTTTTTTTTTTTTTGGTAATACAGTCTGAAGCTATTTTAATGGTGTGCTTAAAATACAGGTTTTTGAATATGATTAAAAGCTTATCTCTCCAAATTCATATATAATCTTTTAAGCTTATTTAAAAGCCTAAAATTCATTCTCACCTACAATGTAAAGATAAAAGGGAAAGAATATCTAGTAACAACAATTGCCTGAGTAAGTAGGAATAAGAAAAATTAATTGCCTGTTGACTCAAAATTTTCTGCAATCAATTAAGTATAACAAAGAGCATGTAAAACTGGATTTTAACTCCTAATTTTCGCCCCTCATAAACTAAGACAAGCTCCTCTTGCTGATGTTATACAGTAATATTTTATTTTGGTATTATTAAAATAAATATACAGCAATTATTACGTTTTAGCAAGAGATTTGAACATGTTTACGTGAAGTATGAATTACATATTTGTTTTCTTCCCATTTAATAAAGTTGGCATTTTTACGTAGCTCCATAGAATAGAGAAGATATCTCATTTTAGAATAGTCTCTCTGGTCCTAAATATAAGACCTATTTTGTATTATATTTAGGACTGGAGGAGTATAAATTATCCCACCTTCAAATCTATAACATGTTCACATAAATAACTAATTATAAAACAAAATATATGATGATAAGGTTTTATTTTTCTTCATCTTTATTTAAACTGGATTTTGATATTAATAAGGTATTCTCCTCATTCTTATTTAAATACACAACTACATACTGACGAATGACGATTATTATTATAAATAAATATATATAATATTTATTTAATTAAGTGCCGCATTAAATTTTTATTAAAAAATATAATGTATGATTATAATTAATTATTTACAAAATAATTATTTTGATTTAACTCTACAAGTATGTAAGGTAACACTTTTTAGATTGAATATATATATATATATACTCATCCGGTCCTTAATATAGAACCCAATTTTTGAGTTGGTTTTGGTTCTAAATATAAGACTCATTTCTCATATTTATCAATTTTCTCTAAATTACCCTTATGAATACTCCATCAACCATAATCAAGTAAAAGAGAGAGAGGGGGTATTAAGAAAGATGATTATGGTGTTTTAGGAGAAATGTATCACTTTTCTTATAATTAACTAACTTACTTAACCTCTTTAATCTAATCAAATTAATTAAATAGGTTTTACATTAAGGACCGAAAGAGTATATATATAATCAATAACGCGTACATACGAACTGGAAAAGCCGAAGAAAGGAGGCAGCGGGGCCGCGTGAAGTTGACTCGAGTTGGGGGGGGTAGCGTGAGGCGGGGAGCAAAGTTAAAAAAATATCTTCAGTTAACTATCAACATTAACTTTCAATAAATTTAAAAAAATTATTTAAAAAAATTATTTATAATAAAAATGAGTTAATTTTCGTAAAATATATTTTTAATTATGACTATCTTCGAATGAAAATTCTCTTGATATATGTTATTAATAAGAGTATTATAGATAATAAATTACAAATTTGATAAACAAAGTAGATTAGGATCTTATAGTTATTATCACTATCCTGATAAAAATTTCTATGGTATAATATTTTGGTTTTTTTACTGTTCATAAGTTTTTGCTCAAAAAGCGGATCTTCACTAAAAGCTTGTTTCTTCGCTAAGACGCCAATTGCTCTCCCTAGAAATGTTATTAATGAGTAGGATTGAAGTTTTTTATTGTTTTCTTTCTTAGTTTTTTCAAATAAGAATTTATTTTTTCATAACTAAAGTGTATATTTAGTCATTTAACTTTATGTAAAATTTTAATTTAGTCCATTAACTTTAAAAAGTATACTTTTAATCCTTTAACCCTAAAATTATTAGTCTTAAATGATAATTTTTTATAACAATCATGATTATTTTGAAAATTAAACTAAATATGTTAGTATTTAGTAATATTTTATCAGTATTAAAAAACTTAATATCATCATTTTTTGTTAATGATTGTAGGATTAAAAAACTAAAAGTTTATTTTTTAAAATTAAGAGACTAAAATGAAACCTTGTGTAAAGATAAGGTACTAAAAGTATAGCTTAGCCTTTTATTATTAAGCGAACTCATTTGATTGGATAAAATACAAAAAGAAACTTATGTTTTCCTAGTATGAAAAAACAGGGAGATTAAGGACTTGTTTGGTTTCTTTTTTGAAAACAGTTTTTTGTTTTTAAAAAAAAAAACAAAAAAACTTGTTTGACAATTTGTTTTTAGTTGATTGTTTTAAAAAAAAATAATATGTTTTTAAAAACTAAAAAACCAAAATAAATTTTACATGTTTTCTTGTTTTTGTTTTTGTGTTTTTTATTTTTTTGTTTTGAAAAATTGGATAAATCTTATTCTCTTCTTTTTTACTACCTAATACTTATTACTACCGGTGATAACTATCACTTGTCAAAATGTAATTTTGTATATATTTTTTTCAAATGTGATTTTTTAAAAATTATTTTCCAAACAAAATTTTTTTGTTTTTTGTTTTCAAAACTTATCCTTAAAAACAATTTTATAAAATTATTTTGAGAATAAGAAAACAAAGAACAAAAACAAACACCACTCCTGAGATACTCTAGCCATTGGGCTTTTTTTTCTGTGAAAAAGTTCTAATCACTTTGAATGGTACAAACGTGAAAACATTTTATTTTATTATTTTTTTAAAAAATAAACAACAGTAGAATTTCCCCTTGCGTACTATTAATAATGAATTTCTCTGCAATACCAAGCATTGGTTACTTTATAAAATATATGAGTGCATTTGAAGTATTGTTGCCTTTAATTATTGTTGAAAAAGTATTGATAAGAACAGTTTGAGAAGAAAATTAATAAATGTAAGAAATATTAAATCATATAGTAGTAGTGGCAGAAGCAGCAAGAAGATAAACTTTTCCAAAAAAAAAAAAAGAACTTAAATGTGTATGGAGGGCCAATATTTCTTTTACACACATTATACCTTTTCGTGTTTTTTTGTTTTTTGGGACTGAACAACTCTTCGTCGTTTTAATCTAACATTACATCGCAAACTGACAGGAGCAAAATCAGTAGCTGCCTGGCAAACATAGATCTTTACATGTTGCATAATAAGTCGTTTCATGATCTACCATGCCATCATCTAGTAGGGTTATCACTTCCTGTGAGGGAATTGCTTGAAATTGTGAGTTGGAGATACATTTGGTGGGATGATACGATCATATTCGAAATGTGGGGAGATGAAGGTATTGGCAACACTTCGATTGCCAAAGCTATTTATGATAAAATTGGTGCCAATTTTGTGGGTAAAAGTTTCCTTTCAAATATTGGGAATTTACCGGGGGGAAATCTCGAGAAGCAACTTGTTTCAAATATATCTGAAACTGAACTTGATGAGATAGATGTTTCTTTAAAAGATGAACAGATTTTTGAAGTAATCCGCGGAAGAAAAGTCTTGGTAGTACTTGATGATGCATATAATGGGCGTAAACTTGAGAAATTATTGGGACATGTGAAATGGTGTGGTAAAGTGAGCTTGATATTCGTTACAAGAGGGGCAAAGTATGTCAGTGGCATTATCTACAAATTCTCTGTTGACATAATAACATATGAAATGAAAAGGTTAAATAATGAGGAGTCTCTTGAGTATTTTTGCTTGCACGCATTTAAGAAATCTACTCCAATAAATGAGTCTTGGGATTTTTCAGAGCTAGTCATCAAATATTATGATGTGAAGGGCTACCATTGGCTCGGCTCTCTTTTGCATAATAGGACAAAAAATGAGTGGAAAAATATGATGAATGACAAGGCAGCAATTCCCCGTGGTCTAATACGCAAGAAACTCAAAAACGATTGTTTCGATTTTTTAGTTTTTAAAAGTAAATTTCTATTTGTTTGTTTTTTAAAAACACTTAACTAAAAGTAAATCGTCAAACAATTGTTTTTTCTTTTTTAAAAAAACCATTTGTAAAAAAACAAACAAACAAGTCCTTGGTTTTTCTTCTCATCCCCTCCTCCCCCTCTCTTCTAAAATTGAGAACTTTTGCCTTTGAAGGCTATGGGCATGCATTAAATTTCTAAAATTATAAATAAGATTGAATCTGCAGCTTCCCACTTACATGAAAGTATCCACGTCACTAAACTATGAGCCTTTTTTTCCCAAAAGGAAAAAAAGTATAATTTCAACAAAAATTGACAAAAAAAAGTTTTCAAAAAACTATTTCTGAAGTTCAGAAATGCAGCTGACTGAAATTAACATTATGACATTATAATAATGGGTAAGTGTTTTTATGGAATTGCAGGAAAGAATTATTGTAACGAGCCACGCTGAAGTGAAGTGCCTAGGCAAGGATTCAACGTTCAGAAGCAAGTGGCCAAAAATGAACTATCATAGCCACCTCATGATCCACCGACTGGGAAAGATAAATGGCTAAGGGGTCTTTTTCACATATGTCCCTTCTAATTTTTCTTGCCATGGTCCCCTGCAAAATGACTTGCGCATTGTCGCGGAAAGAGGGAAGAAATTTCGCACATCATTTTGGTCTGTAAGTCAGAAATCGAGTTTCAAGGAAATTGCATAGACATGACATATATTTGCTAGTGGCCTTTTAGCCTACACAGTAAATACTACTTTCAATTTTTAACTATTTGTACAGAATGGGTCGTTCTTTTCTTTAACCAGTTGTTATCTGATTTATTCATAGCAGAATGTAACGTGGGCTAGAATTTCTATCAGGCCCCAGTACTGACGCCTACAAAATGAATCCAATATGGCATTCTAAGCCCACAATTTCAACGTTTTGTTGTCCTGGCGGACAAGGATGCAGGGGGCAATTTATAGCTGAATTCAGCAAAAACGTCCAATGTTTTTTCTTTTTAAAAGGCTAATTGAATTGATGTGCACAGATATTGGGAGTTCTAAAAAGGTTGGAAACATTAATTTATCGCCACATCACAAATCTATATTCATTACTCTTAACGTCCCCTTGGTTGTCTAACGGTGGCGCTAAATTTCTTCCTATCTCAATCCATGCAAAACAAACTTGTCAATGTTATTAAAGAATCAAGCGTTTTATATCATATTTTTGCCAAAAATCTCGTACACATAGGAACAACCAAAAACTAATCTTATTCGTGAGTTGTATGAAATAGCAAGGCATCTCAGAGCGCTATGCGTAGGATTCAATTTTAACATAACCCGAATCGATGCCTGCAAATGGATTTTACCAATAACGTTCTTTCAGAATGCCTCTAGCAATCCATTCAGCTTCTATAGGCTCAAAAAGTACTTCGGCTTCTCACTACATAATATAGTTGCAAGATAACTACCGGTCCCCAAAACAAAAGCCCCTCAACAAAGGTCCCATCATTCATGACAAACCCCTTTACAAGACAGGTTAATTACATATCATTTAATCTGTACTAACTCACACCATCATTAGTTAGCGAGTAAAAAGAACACTAGAAACAGTAACATCAAGGTCTGGTACTAAGACTAAGGTTTAGCTTCTCTCCGTATTTAATGCAGCTGCTACGATGATACGGGGTTAAGCAGAGTCAACTATCCAATGGATAATCATTACCAGACAGGCTCAGATAAGGATCAAAGTCGTTGACAAGATGTCAACCATTGATGATTGACTTGTAATGATCAGCTATAGCTTCATATATGGCGCCTTCCTCAATAAGATTTTTTATGGATAACCTGCAAAACCAGAACCTGCGTCAACATAGTCCTGCTAAGCAACATGAGAAGGGGAAGGAGGGAGGATAAGTAGACAGACATGAGCTTATCCAAAGGAAGTCCAAGATGCTGTGCAATAAGATCCCGAGAGACACCCTCCTCTTTTGCCCTGAAGCAACAGAAAGATAAAGTTGAGTAATGGACCAAGTTTTGCAAGTGAAAATTTTAACAAAAACTATATGTGCATAATAGGATAATAACACAGAATATAATGATAAGGAAATTTTGAACGCTATAAAATGTCACAACCGTATGCACCATAGGAAGCACTGGAGGGCACACTTCAATTTTGAGCAAAGCTTATGCAGATCAAACTTGCAATATATGATAAAATGTATTGCCTCACAGCTTACTTCTAATTCTTGTCTAACCCGATGTAATTCTCATGAGTTGATATTATATGCCATTGTCATTTTTCTTTTCGAAAGGAAGATTTAAATTATTTTTAAGCAGTCACACGGAAAAGCCTACAATCTAGAGATTAGTCTTTTTGTTCTCTCTCTTTTTTTTCTTTTCTTTTTTACCATAATAAGAAACAAAATCAAGGATAAATCCATCCACCCAGGATGCACCAGAGTTGGCCACATGTTCCATAAGATTAACTACTAAACATACACAAATCACATTCTAGAATTACCTGTTCGAGGGAAGATGCAAGATATCCAAGACCATATCTTCAACACTTTTCTGACCATTGTTGTGCTGACCAGAGAACTAGGAAGGACAAAAAAAAAAAAAAAAGATTACACCAAATAAGATATTAATAAAGTGGTCAAAAATAAACTTATCATTTATAAATAGTCCTCTCACTTGAGTTGAAGGGGCAGCTTGATAACCTCTTGTGGGATTAATAGGTAAGGAATTGTTCATAGATTGCTGATTCGGCACACTATTCTGTCAATTTTATGGTGCACGATAAGATAATTTAAAAATAAAAATAGCGGACAGCACAATCTTGCAAGAATCATATATGCACATTTATGTCATGTCAAACCCAGATATAATTTGCAATATTCTAAACTATTACCCGTATCCTGGTATTATAGAGATGGACGTATATACAATCGATGAAGTGACTTGCAATCTCGTTAAAGTCGCTCAAAGGCCTGGAAACAACACCAGAGCAGATTTCAAAAGTGACAAATACGGAACAAACAAATACAAGCAAATACGATAGGACTTTGCTAATGTGAAAAAACTAGCAATCAACCCATTATAAAAGTATTCATGGAGAATCAATGATAACCCAGGAAATTCATTCAAATAAACCTTTCCATATCAAACAAACGTCAATAACTGGAATTTCGAATGAACCGGGGGGGAAAAAGAACGCATAGAGAAATCTGGGGAAGTGATTCAAATGAAGATTAAACTATTAACAAAATAACAGCTTGATCTCATCGTTTACGCTTATAATAATAGGACTAGTCATCCAAGTCACATAATTTTGTAGACTTCAAGCAGAGGGCAAAGTGACATAAACAAGGTGTATTGATTGGACTATTCATCCTACCCAATTTATTACTGCTGTAAAGAATTGTTCCAAAAAGAAAAAAGGGTAGAAATAGGGAACTAGAGCTGAAACCAATAGACTGGCCAATTGTACAAGAGTCTAATGCATGAAGGGTCAGAGGGTGGTTGAGGAAGCGGCTGGAAGACACTATTTAAGAAGGAAACCTGACATGGGCAAACGGGGAAGAGAACCTTTAAGATAAAAGTTAGGTAGTGAGCTAGACTTTCGAATGCTAGCACTGGTCTTGTGTATTAATTTCTTCTCTTGTTCTGTCTGCTCTTAATAGTGGAGATTGTTCTGCTATGTTACTAATTTCTCGTGCTGAATGAAGGAATCTTGCCAGCTCCTATTTTAGTTTCTGGTTTGCATTTGTGATTGGTCTGGAGGTGTGTAACTGAAGTATGTGCTTGGTCAGTTGCGTTTTACTGAATCTTGTTGGCACTGGAATGTGTCTGTGTGAGACAGTGAATTGGTTTCTGTAACCTGTCCAAGGAGTACTTCTGCTTCAATATCAAATATAAGTGTCTTGCAGTGTTCTTTGTGTTATTCTAGCAGAATTTAGCAAGGTTCCTATTGTATGCATTTCTCAAAACCCAACCATCTTCACTATAGGCTGGCACTCTGACGGTAATACATATAGAAGAAAATAAAAAAATATTGAACTGCTAAACTTGAATAACTAGACTTGATATTAATGACACACCTAAAAGAGAATACGTTTAAGGTCCTTTTTCCCTGAAAACCTTTCAAGTGTCCATGTAAGCGCACATACATTCCATCCCTGAAACCAAAAAAAGAAAAGGAGTTACTATATTTCATGGAACGAAATAAACGATACGTTCAAAAAGAGTTGGCTACTAGAAACATTAACTTTATAAACCATCTCACTGCAGAATGGCAAATAATGTTTGGACACGTAATGTTCTGAAATTCTGATTAGCAAGAAAATTACCAACTCATAAATCCATATTCTTTGTGTCAAGTTACAACGCTAGAAAGTTTGATCGCAATGATCACATAACCGAGAAAAGTTTTTGTTTAAAGAGAAGAGTAATGAAAGAAATTATAAGGTTATGAAACTAAGAAATCATTAAAAAATAAATCACCAAGCGAATACAGCACTAGACATAAGCAGCAAAATTACCTGAGACCCTCCGCTTCATTGGTGTCTACATCTTCCTGGAGCCTGCAGATGCAAAATTACCTGTCACTGTGAACATGTAAAAGACCAGAAAAAGTAAACTCAAAAAAAAAAAAAAGGCAAAACACCAACAAATAAAAAAGAAGAAGGAATTCACCATTTACTGCACTCAATTCTTCCAGTCCCATCATCTAGTACAAATGTAACATCAGTAATCCTTCCAGCTTTGTTGCACACCCTTCCTACAAGAGTGACCTAGATACGATTTTAACTCAAACTATCAGAACAAGAGAAAAGAAGACCACAGCCAATGCAATTCAAAAAAACTCACATTATTCACATCCACGCCGTCGATAATCATATTAGACTTATCATCACTTGACTGAAAAGCATCATTTATCTGCTTGACCGTCAGAGGAAGCAATGATTGAGCATCACGATTCTGCAAAAGCGAAGTATTAAGTCGGTTCAGAAGTTAACTTACAACAGTAACAAAGATAACTCAGCCTATAATTTTCACCAATATTCCAATATATAATCAAGCCAAAACGCAGCAAAATTACGTGGTTGCTAATTGCTCGGAGAAATTTAAAATAAATAAAAATAAAAAGAATAGAGTGAATCAACTATCGCAGTTCAGTTATTAGCAAACCAAAGCACTAATCGCACTTGCTAGAACATAAAATGAGAGAGCGAGAGAGAGAGAGAGAGGTATGCGAAAGATATGGACCTTGGAATAGGAGAAGGAAGGTTCATGGCCTTGAGTTGCCTGAGACGGCATAAAGCCACCACCGGAGAAGGCTGCGGCGCCGTCGAACTCGCTCGAATGCATGCTTGTTCTCGCTCTGCGTGCAGTTCAGAAATCTTAACCCTAATAGCAGAGAGCAGCGAAACAGAACGCACTATTCCAGAGATTTGAAACTGAAATTCTGCAGAGCATCTATGACTGGCGTGGTTTCAAATTTTCCGGTACGAAAATGAATTAGTTTCGCGCCATTCTTCTTCCACTATCCTCTGGGCTCTAGCCTGAACTTGCCCCGCTTGGTCTTACATTTTCGTCTCTCTTATTTGGTTGAATTTTTTTTTTTCAAAAAGGATTAAAAAATTAAAATGAGTTTTTTGTTTTGGTGTTTTTATTACAGTGGTACAAGTAATATGCATATTGATATTTTGAATCCTCTTATTGTAAGCTCAAATTCTTTAAATTAACTTTTTATTTTATAGTATTTTATTTTAGCCTTAATTCTGAATCAATTAAACTCAATCTCTAATATAATTTATATATATTGTTATCATATTTTACTTTTTTCTTTTTATTTCAAATTTTATAACTTTCACCTTATTTTTTTTTAACTTAGCTCCCACATCATTGTCATTGTTTCTATTATATTTATTTTCTTTTTATGGCAAATTCTAACTCAGTTAAAAGTTAAAACTATAGGCTACTTTAGAAAAAATATGAAACTATTTTAATGACAAAAATGGTCATACTGAATAGTTGATGCTCGTATCACAGATTTATGAGGTGGAAATAAAACTAGCAAGTACACCCTTAATTAAATATTTCCTTTCAACCTTTCAAAACTAGCTCTTCTGAACGTTTCTAAGCAATTTCACTTGAATTTTTTTTTTGTGAATTTTTTTAATAAAGCTAAACAAGTTAATCATAAAAAGCATTTTAATTAGCGCAGTTTAAATGGCCAATGACCAGTTAAGAACCATTAATATTTGGTTAACTCAGCACAAATAAGTGTCATGGCCATCTTTATAAAAATATATATATTAATTTTTCATTTTTTAACAAGTGATAACTTAATTTTCATGAATCAAAATCCCTGAATTTCAACACAATAAAGTGTGAAAAGACCTTAGTCTTGGGATTTGCATGATGATCTGGATATTGAGAATATTTCAACACTAGAACCCATCTTTCAAATATATATGTGTGTGTAGTGAGCCCCCCAATATACAGTGCAAGAAATAAATTCAATTAGATTTGTAATCCAAATCTGATGAGTTATGTAACTGAATTTTGATTAAAAAAATAAAAATAATTAAAAAGTAGTACATTTATCAAAATCAAATACTAATACAGTATGGATTTTTTTTTCCCAGATAACCTAAGAAACATTATAAACCGAAAAAGATAAAAAAAATTAATGATAAATAAAAAAGATAAAATAAGCATTCAATCATTTATTGTCTATGCGCTATGACACCACCTTACTGGATTCTCGAGCTAGAAGTAGAAATAAGCCAAGCGACTTGCCAAGGACCTATAACTTGGCTTGCATTTGGCTTGACCTGTTTGGCGAAAGAAGCAGGCTCAGATTTGTTTGAAGGTGTGTTTAACTTAATAAACTAGGTTTAGACTCTCTGAAAAGCCTATTAAGTTTGTTAGATCAGCCTAGGCTTGTTATAAATTTATAATTATAATATATGAAAAAATTAATTAATAGTACTATTGTTAATATGCTCTTTTAATTTATTTTTTAATTTTAATACATAGTTAATGACTTAATACTTCCTTGGATTTTGAAGTTTAGTTAACAAGTAAAGATAAAAATACAATTTAAAACAATAATATCAATAAATAATGTGATCTTTAAATTTTAAAAATATAAATAGAAAAGAAAAGAAAAATTTGTTCCAAGAATAATAAATTAATTGACCTATGTGTTATATTAATTAAATTATGATTCCCTCTTTATTTATTGTAAACTTAATAGTTTTTTCTCTTTATTTATTTGCCTTGATTTTAATTTTCATTTTGTACTTCAACGTACTCTTATTCATAATTTTAACATATAATTATAACTAGTTTTTAATAATATTTTTGTAAATTGTAATTAAGATATAAAATAATACTTATGACACTAAAATTTAAATAAAAGACAAGACTAAAAAATTAATTATTATGTACGCTTTTTTAATCTTAACTTTTTTTAAAATATCATTATGTAATTTGAATTTTTTTTAAAATACAAACCTTTTCACAAGCTTCAGGCCAGACCAGGCCTTTATACAGACCAGACTCAAACTGAAAAATAAGCCTATAACAGGTCACAGGCCAGGTTCAGGCTTATAAGCTACAAAACAGGCCTAACCTGTTAAAAGCAAAATTTGACCTATTTCCACCCTTATATGGAGCTTTGCTGTTTCTCCTTCCCAAAGCAAAGGTTTCTGAAAGGTTGTTCATGTTTTTTGTTTTTTTATTCCCAAAACAATTTTATAAAATTGTTTTTTAAAACAAGTATTGAGAATAAAAAAAATATGTTTACATAGTTATTTTAAAAATATCACACTTGAAATAAAAAAAATATAAAAAATCATATTTGACAAGTGGTGACCATCACCAGTGATGATATGTGGCGAGCGGTCAGTAAAAAAAGAAAAAGATTTCTTTAATTTTTTAAAACAAAAAATAAAACAATATAAATACCAAAAGAATCTAAAAATTGTCTTGGGTCTTATTTTTTAAAAACATTTTGCTGTTTTACCAAAAAAAAAAACATATTGCTGTTTTTTTAAAACAATCAACTAAAAACAAATTATCAAACAAATATTTTTGTTTTTTTGTTTTTAAAAATGAAAAACGGTTTTGAAAATGTGGGGATCCTAACGACAATATAGATATTTATTTGACTCTTAAAATCTCTTAAACAATAATACAAATTATGCAATGGCAAAATAAGGAATTAAAAAGAAAAGAACTACTAAAGAATTACTAATTAATCTTCTGTCGCTTCCTCCTTCTAACATAAGTCTGCATGTTCTTCTTCTCAACTTCTCTACCTACGAAAACAGAGAAGCAAAACTGTTAACCTTGAAATCTTTCTAAAGAACAAGGTAACTAAAATTAACAATAATCTATTAACTCTTTTCCCTCCTTGAAACAAAAACTTTAATCGAATTTAACTCTTAAAAATTGTGCGAAATAAGATAGTTTCAAGAAGCTAATAATACTTGGTAATGGTGGATGCTCTATCTGTTCATCAAATGACTCGTCGTATTTTAAGTAGATTGTTGTCCTTTTCACAGTGAATCCATTACCAAAAACTACCATCACCTCCACTTGGTCATCTGAGTCTAGATTTGATATTATTTTCTTCCACTCAGCTTCTTCAAATGAAGTCAGTGAATCTTGCCTGTAGCACAGAGTGGTTGTCTTTGTATAATTTATGATCATTACACTAACACAAGATTCACATGCCTTCTTACTCAAATCACTTGAAGGGAAATATGCACAGCAAATAATCATCCCTTTCAAATCATGACCGCTAATCCGAGGCACTTTAAACTTCACAGAAGCTCTTTCACCCTTAAAACATTGCCAATAGGGGTAATTGTCGCCAGGAAGGACATATGCATCACTATAATTCCTGGGAGTCAATCCCTGGTTGATAACACAAGTAGCAACTTAGTTCAACTATATAGCAAGGCAAGCAGAAAGGTCATTTCCAATGTTATTAAAGAATTGCATATAATAGGAATGAATATTCTTTTAAACCAAAAAATAAAGAAAGAAAAAAGACGAATGAAAAAGAGAACCTGTGAGATATTCTCCAGAAGAGTAGCAGTGACTTGGTCATTCTTTCCAATTTGAATTAGAAGATGCCTCAAAAAATTTTCTGATCTTGAGATGTGAACCTGACTATGATGACAAGTTAACACAGAAGATTCAATCTCAAAAATTTTTGAAGTATTTGGTATTGTTGCCATGTCCATGCAAATTCTGGCATGAAAGGATTCCCAAATTTTTGCAGCACCTCGAATTACTTCAGGGTCATTCTCTGATATGATTCCCAACAAAAGGCTTCGTAGCTTTGCGAGGTTATTATAGACAGATGAAGGACTAGGGACATTGCTATTCAATATATCCAAGGAAATTGGCATGCCCACATATGATGGAATAAGAGATAAAGGATTATTAACTGGGGACATCCGTGACCAAATGAGAGAAGGAAACACATCACGTGATAATCCCCTGTAGCCACAAAGAGATATATATCCAACACTTTTTAGCCTCACTAAAGATAAAGGCACTTCTGTTATTGCAGTGTTATCAGCAATCAGAGTTGTCAAGGAATCCATTTGCTCTATATCTTCTTCTAATTTTTCAATCCTCGCACAACCAGACAGAATAAGAGTTTTCAGTGATTTTAAATTATAAATACTTCTTGGGAGAGTGCGAAGGCTAGTACAATCCTTCAAATTTATTAAAATGAGTTTATTGGCATGACTGATGGTAGGATGAACCTTGGACAAATTTGGACAATTTTTAAGAATCAACTTTTCAAGATTCGGTAGTTTTGAGAAGTCAGGAGTCTGCACCAAAAAAAGGGAGTGACTCAAATTAAGGATTTTTAGCCTCTCCAATAACTGCAAGAAAAGAAAATTCAAGGGAAAATTAGTGAATAAACCCATAAATAAAGTAAATCAACAACCATCAATTTTGGTATCACTATTAAAGGCTAATTCTAAAGCCTAGCATTAGAGTAAAAATAAGTGTGCATGCACTTAATGCTTGGCAGGTCTCATAAAAATAGCGTTTTACATCTTGTAAAAGAATGAACCAATCAGAAAACGGTAAGTAAAACATTGAGTGCTACTTCTTTATTTTATGGGTTTATAATACAATTTGGTAGACAGTAACATGATTTTGACATGCCAGTAACGAGTTTGATCAACTTCTATAAACTTTGATTAACCGCTTTGTAAAATTTTCCATCTCAGAAAAAAGAATGATCTCCAAAACACTACACTTGGAATGATAGCTTTAATTAGCTAGATATAAAGTCCCGACAGCGAAAAAATAAGTAGTTATGATGGTGGAAAGGCTTCTATCTATAGCAACGAATATAAATAAGAAAGTAAATTGAAGAAAAATTCAGCAGCTATATTCAAGATTGGTGATGAAAGTAGCTTCATCCAAAGCTATTATAAGAAAAGTCTTAAATAAAGACCCATCTAGAAGTTATGCAGTGAAATAAAATCTAATGACTAATACTTTCTTCCTGATGCCAAAAAAGTATACATACCTGGGGCTCCCTCCAAACTTGTTTAAGGCTACTGTACTTCAACTCAATAGAAACTAAATTTTTCTGATAAAAGTTGGCAGGGATGTATTTCAAAGGAAAGCCAAGCCAATAAAGCCATCTGAGATCTCTGCTCATGTATTTAAAGTCTCCATCAAGTTCCACATTACCAAGGCGGAGTAATCTAAGTGTCTTCATCTGCTTAAACGCCTTGGTAGAAAAATAATCTCTATCAGTTTGTGACAAACTCAAAGCTAGCCCCTCGACAAATTCTGTACCCTGCAAATAAAAAGCATATAAAATTTGAAGTGCGTACCTCTGTTATTCCTTTACTGAAGGGCAAAACGTAAACCTGTCACAAGCAAGTTTCTAGAGCAAGTGACACAACAATGAGTTTTAAAAATACATAATTTCTGCCCCAGGAGTGAAATTAACTATAAATATACCTACATGCTCAATTCATTCATGTTCAATTGGCTTTCCATGCCATTTTACTTTTTCGAAAGAATGATGAATATAGGATAGGAAAGTCCTTACAGTATGCTTTGATAATACATCAAATGCATCTTCATGGAACCATAACCTACTACGCTTTCCAAGCTCCTTTGGTGATTGTTCTCGGATGATCTCTCTCCCCATATCTCGCAGCAAATCATGCATGCCAAGCTTGTTCTTCTCATCAACAGTTACTAGGCTCCGCTCCACAAGGACACTTATTCCAATGTGCGGAAAAAGTCCACTACCATCCAATATCTGCGTGACATCACTCCTATCCATCCCAATAAAGAAGCAAGATATATCAAGGAAGATTTCTTTCACCATATCATCGCTTAAACCATCAAAGCTTATTTTTAGCTTCTTTTGTATCTCATTTTCGGGGATTCTTTTTAGTTTCTCTAGTACACTTCTCCACTCTTCCTCTTCCCTATCAAACAAATAGGAGCCGAGGATTTCAAGGGCTAGTGGTAGTCCTCCAGAATAAGCAACTATATTTCTAGAAAAGTCAACGAATCCCTTTTTAGGACTTGGTTGCTTAAATGCATGCCAACTAAAAAGCTCAATAGATTCTACTTTGTCCATGTTCTTTATTTCATATACATGATCCACTCTAAGGAGTTTGAGCATATGCTTATCTCTAGTAGTGATAATTATTCTGCTTCCTGGACCAAAGCATTCACGACTTCCAAATAAAGCATTTAGTTGTGCAACTTCATTCACATCATCAAGTACAACAAGTGCTCTCTTATGGCAAAGATATTCCTTTAATATGATTTTTCCTGAATCTATGCTAGGTATCACCATCATTGTTGTTCTACAGATTTCTGAAAGAAGCTGTTGCTGTAAGTGTAAGTTACTGGACCATCTTGCTCCCAAACTTCCCTAATGTTTGACAAAAAACTTCTGCTCTCAAATTTTCGACCAATTTCATTATAAATGGCTTTAGCAATGGTTGTTTTACCGATGCCCCCCATCCCCCATATCCCTAGCAGGAGAACATCATTAATTGAATAGCTTTCTGATATTTTAATCAAATCTTTCAAACGAGAGTCCACTCCAACAGGATGGTTAGCAATAACAAGTCTTTCTTGTCCAATATTTTACAAACATGCTTAACGATGTTCTTGATATCCTCACTTTCATCCCTGAATTACAATCAAATATAACATAACATGAGCACCAATAACATATGCATGAGTAGAAAAAATTTGTCAAGCTATTAAAGGAAACATGCATCAGAGTTAGAACATGCATTATGAATAATCTACATAGAAACCATATTGGAAACTATGACACCGCAATACCCTTGGAACTAGAAGTGTCATTATCAAACCTTAAGTAGCAAAACTAAAAAGACAATATCGAATGAAAGTTTACCATATAATTTAAAAATTAACAGCTTTGACATGATTAGAGACAAATATATTTCAAAGACCACGCGTTTAGATAAAGTTGAAAATTTACACAACAGAACACTGAATCAGGCCTACATGGAAAAACTTCCGAAACACTTAAAAACAATTGAACTCAAAGGAAGAGGGGCCACCAAAAAAACAAAAAAAAGGAAATCATAAGAGAAAACTCCCTCCCTTGAACACACTAAGAGTTATTTTCAACAAAGCCACTTTCAGTCTGCCAAATATGGTCAAAATACTTTCTCTCACCTTCTCCCTTTTTTAAACTAACTTTTCCATGGACCAATTACCAAACGCACCTTAAATTTATAGGGAACAAATTGAATGGAGTAATTTGTCCTGAACTAAAAATACATTTTATCTCTTGCTTTTACCGGTGAAGGCATTTGCAATACCTTAACAATTAATTAAAAGCGTCATAAGAATAAAAGACATGTCAATTTGACCAACTTCAAAGCAATAATTTAAAAGAAAACATAACATCACTTGTGCTTGTTAAATCGCCATACTTGGGAAAAAAATGTAAAACAAATTTTTGGCTAACTAATAATACACTCAATATTTGACTTCAAAACTTTCAGTCGCTTGTGAGAATTCCACCCCAGCAAATTGTATGTATGTATATATATGTATGTATGCATGCATATATGCAATATTACTTGCAAAAAATTACAAGTGACTACTTGGTGCACGTTGCAGCAAGAATCTACTGTGTATGTTTGTTTAGGCTCAGCAAAATTGAAAAGAAAGAAAAAAAATGAAATATTTGAAAATTACTTGGAGTTGAGCACAACAAACCCTGCAATGCCCCCAGCTTCACGGAGATCTGTCCTCCACCTCGACACTTCATCTTCTGTGGGTGAACTTCTTTGTATAAGCTCACGAAATGCATCTCCAAAACTGGAGCTTTGATTACGAACTTGGGACGGATCTACGCCATAGAACACAGGCAGAGCTACCCGACCCTGTGCTCTGTGAAGCTCCATGATTTTTGAGAGCTCGTTGAGGCACCATCTAGAACCAGCATAATCTTTGGAGAAGATAATGATCGAAATTGTAGAACATTCAATTCCAAGCGGCAATTCGACTGAGATACTATTACCCCTAGGAAGGTTTGCATCATCTTTGAAAACAACAATTCCAGCATTGCTCAAAAAGGAGTAGAGATGAGAAATGAAAGATGACCGAGTATCTTTCCCTCTGAAACTCAAGAACACATCGTACCGAGCCCTATCACGGACAACACTGAGTAATAATTCAAAAGAAATATTAGTTAGATATTTTAAAATATTTTTCTAACACAATCTAATATTTTAAAATAATTTTAATACTACCTCCGGTCCTCATTATAAGAGCCAGTTGACTAATTTGAGGAGATTAAGGAAGTAAGTTGAGTTAGTTATTTATCCTAAATAGGTGTTGTCTTTCTTAAAATATCTTTGCTAATCAAGTGTATTAACTAGAACTATAATTATTAAAAGGATTATTTTGAAAAATTAAGTAAATATGAGAGACAAGTGGATTGGGATCTTATATTTAAGACCAAAATAAAAGTCAAACAGGTTCTTATATTAAGAACCGTATAATTTTATTTAAATATTTTTTATTAGCAACTAACACCTTAAATTTAAAATGTTAAATGAGGGATGTTCACATTTGCCGAACAGGACAAAAAACAAAAAACAGGGACGTGGGCAAGACTTGGAGCATTGTGGCTCAACCTGCCCTGGATATATTTTTAAATTTTTTCCATAATATTAATATATATTGTATACTATTAATACATAATATGGGTACTAATAAATAAATATTTTAGACTGTTAGATGCATAAAAATTATTTTTAAGATACTAATACTATTGGAAAAATACCTTAGACGATAGATGGGGCAAAAATTAGTCTAGGAACTACTCAAAAAAAAAATTTAGGGTATTTTTTTCCCAATGAATTTAGGGTATTAAATGATATTGAACATTGAAATATTTGTTGATGAAGGACACATAACGTAACTAAATCTGAAACACAAATGTAACAGCTGTTATTTATTCACTTAACTCAAAATGGCACCGGTCAGCAAAGTGAGGAAAATAAACATCCAAGTCTAGGAGTAAATTTATATGTCGAACAACAATATTTATACTAAAATAATGTAAATCTAAAGTGGAATAATATTTATATCATTTTTGCCAACATCATTATTTATCATTTAAGCAGTACAAATTCATAATCATTACATGTTTTTAGCAACAATAAACCTCTAAATTTAAATCTTGGAATAAATTTTCATTAAAAATATTTTTTAAAAAAAATGAAAAAATTAATATTTATTTACTTGGCGAAAAATAAAAGCACTAACCCAGCGCTAACCAGAAACTCCTCCAAGCTCATGCTTCCTAATGAATTTGCCCTCTCGTTACTTCCTAATGAATTTGCCTTCTTGTTACTCGCTAACCCGTCTTCAACTAGAAACTCCTCCAAGCTCATTTCGTTATCAGTTTTTGCTGATGATTGAGGCGCCCTCTGGTTTTTCGCTGATGATCCGTGCGGCCTCTCGTTCCTTGCTACCCCAGCTTTTACCAGAAACTCCTCCAAGCTCATCTCGTCATTAATTGCTAATGATTGAGGCGCCCCCTCGGGGCGAGACGTCATATGGTCTTCACTCGTCGGAGAGGATCCCGTCGCCGGCCACCGAGGTGAAGATGCTGGTCGATCCGTACGGTCCATTTTCTGTCACAAGCCACAATGATCAGAAGAAGAAGAAGAAAGAGATAATAAGAAGCTTTTGCTGCTTCTAAATCTCACCTCGCAAGAATTTTCTCAGCAAATGAAGGTGTGATGAAGGCTTGGTGAAAGTAGCCACCCCGCCAGCCGAGTAGGCTTTTCGCCTTTTTCTTAGAAGCCTAGCGAGTTTGGAAAAGGAGCCGATGGAGAAGAACAGGGAATGAATGACGTTTCTTTTGAGACAGAAGGGCAAGGCGAACCACAGGCTCGTGATAACAAATAAAAATTTTTTAAAATACCTGGGTTTGCTTCTCTTAGAAAAAAGATTCATGTGCTAATCAAGTTCAAGCTTGTGACATAACTCAATACATATAAAAATTAATCGTAGAAAATTAAGGTTCATGTACTAATCAAGTTCACATTTTTAATACTCCCCGATCACGTAGGATCTATTAATTGATTTAAATAGATTAAAAATGTTAATTAAATTAGTTAATATGATATATATTTTCTAAAACACAATAATATCTTTTTAATTAATTTCTCCTTTCTCTTCTCTTGATTATTACTAAAAAAATATCAATAAGATTAATTTAAAAATATATAAATATGTAAAATAAATGTATATATAAGACTAATATTAATTTTCTAATTACATTCTATATAATAACCACATGAGTATTTAAAGTCCAAAGTAAGTAGTAGTAACAATACTCTAATAATTGCCCTCACAAAAGTGATAGTGCTCTTTGCTTTTCTCATCTTTATTCCTGTCACGTGATGTAGACATCCACTGTATCATCCCGTCCAAAAAAAATTCCAAAGTGTCATCGCGCTCGTTAAAAAAAATTATGTTGAAGACCATGATTAAATTAAATTATCTTCATGATGGCGCGTAATTGATGCTGATCATCTTTGAATCTCATACTCCCTCTTGTTCTTACTGCAAGAAATTCTCACGTATAAATAAAAAAGACAATTAAAAATCTGTCTTAAATTAATAATTTATTTCAACTTAAATAATAAGAACTTAATTGGAAGTCCTTATAGTTTTTATCTATTTTGAATTAGGTACTTATATACTACCTCCAGTCTAATTATAAGACCCAGTTGACTTATTTGAAGAGATTAAGGAAGTAAGTTAAGTTAGTTATTTATAATAATAAGTGTTTGTTTTTCCTAATATCCTTGCTAATAAGTGTATTGGCTAGAACTATCATTATTAGAAGGACTATCTTGGAAAAAATGTATAATATGAGAGAAAAATAGATTGAGGTCTTATAATTAGGACCAAACAAAGTCAAACTGGGTCTTATATTAAGGACCGGAGGTAGTATTTTTTTATTAAATCCTTTAATTTTTTTTACTGTTAGATTAGTTAATCCTTACTGTTAAATAACTATTAATGCTGTTAAAATCTCCGTTAGGACGTTTGAGACATCTCCTTCGCCATTTAGCCTGACCCGTTTCCGCCAGCTATCTCTTGTCCAGTTGATATCACCTCCACTCTCTTCCGTTCACAGTTTCACACTACCCCACTATCTCTCTCTCCTTTTCGGTGCCAAAAAGTTGAGTCCTTAGCCTGAAATTCTGGCACAGAAGTTTACACCGATGAGGATGTGGATGACTTGACACAACCATGAACTATGCTTTGTGCAACCACTTCGTGCAAATACTCAAACCCTCCTTGTGCTCCTGTCGCGATTTTCAACCTCTTCATCTTATCCAAAAGCGAAGCCCACTTGTGTTTGATGCAGATACAGTTACAGGCTTACCCAATTCACTCACTATGATTCTCTCGTCGGCTTCTTCTGAGAAACCCATGATGGGAACTATGTTGGGGTGTTGTGCTAATGAAGCTGTTTTATCATAGAAAAAACACAAAGTTCTGCGTTGCTCAGAACAAGTCAAGGGTGAATCCTTTTGACTGCTGCGAGCTTGTCTTGGTCTGAGTAATCTTGCGTACACAGTTTCGAGTCAGACCTTGTCGACGATTCTCCGGTGGTTGAAGCCTCTGTTTTGGCGTCGATGTTGCTAGGTATGAACAAGCACAGATTTTTACAGGGAGTGCTTCTTTGGATTCTGCTGCAGTTTCTTTTTGCAGGCAAGGAATAGGATTATGGCGAGGATGACAATGGATATTGACAGACTAAGCAAAGACCAAATCATAATCAATATGGTTAGGAGTAAGAAGATTCATTTTTGTGAATTGTTGAAGAAGAAAAGGAGAGAGAAGGAAAGGAGGTGGAAAATGCAGTGGGTTTGTCAAAGAGGCAAGAAAAGTGGAGTATCCGTATATGAGAGTCTAACAAAAGTTGGTGTGAGATTGAGGCTTTGAATTTGAAGACAAGAACACCACTTGTCTCGGTTCAAAGCACAACAGTGGAGATGTTTCAGACGTCCAAGCAAAATTTTTAACGGCGTTAACAGTCGTTTAACTGCAGGGACTAATGGATCTAACGGTAGAAAGTTGACAAACAAATTTAACAAACTTTTT